>NC_136263.1:208715349-208817849 GCF_964187855.1 Myxine glutinosa
GTTTTTCAACGCTAACACAAGTGCGAAAAGTGGTATTTCAACACTAACACAAGTGCGAAAAGTGGTTTTTCAACACTATCACAAGTGCAAAAAGTGTTTTTTCCACACTAATACAAGTGCAAAAGTGGTTTCCTGCATCAACACAAGTGCGAAAAGTGGTTTTTCAACACTAACACAAGTGCGAAAAGTGGTTTTTCAACACTAACACAAGTGCGAAAAGTGGTTTTTCAACACTAACACAAGTGCGAAAAGTGGTTTTTCCACACTAATACAAGTGCAAAAGTGGTTTTTCAACACTATCAAAAGTGCAAAAAGTGCTTTTTCAACACTAACACAAGTGTGAAAAGTGGTTTTTCCACACTAATACAATTGCAAAAGTGGGTTCCTGCACCAACACAAGTGCGAAAAGTTGTTTTTCAACACTAACACAAGTGCAAAAAGTGGTTTTACAACACTATCACAAGTGCAAAAAGTGTTTTTTTCCACACTAATACAAGTGCAAAAGTGGTTTCCTGCACCAACACAAGTGCGAAAAGTGGTTTTTCAACACTAACACAAGCGCAAAAAGTGGTTTTTCAACACTATTACAAGTGCAAAAAGTGTTTTTTCCACACTAATACAAGTGCAAAAGTGGTTTCCTGCACCAACACAAGTGCGAAAAGTGGTTTTTCAACACTAACACAAGTGTGAAAAGTGGTATTTCAACATGAACACAAGTGCGAAAAGTGGTTTTTCAACACTAACACAAGTGCGAAAAGTGGTTTTTCCACACTAATACAATTGCAAAAGTGGTTTCCTGCAGCAACACAAGTGCGAAAAGTGGTTTTTCAACACTAACACAAGTGCGAAAAGTGGTTTTTCAACACTAATACAATTGCAAAAGTGGTTTCCTGCACCAACACAAGTGCGAAAAGTGGTTTTTCCACACTAATACAAGTGCAAAAGTGGTTTTTCAACACTATCCCAAGTGCAAAAAGTGGTTTTTCAACACTAACACAAGTGCGAAAAGTGGTTTTTCCACACGAATACAAGTGCAAAAGTTGTTTTTCAACACTATCACAAGTGCAAAAAGTGGTTTTTCAACACTAACATAAGTGCGAAAAGTGGTTTTTCAACACTATCACAAGTGCAAAAAGTGTTTTTTCCACACTAATACAACTGCAAAAGTGGTTTCCTGCACCAACACAAGTGCGAAAAGTGGTTTTTCAACACTAACACAAGTGCGAAAAGTGGTTTTTCAACACTAACACGAGTGCGAAAAGTGGTTTTTCAACACTAACACAAGTGCAAAAAGTGTTTTTTCCACACTAATACAAGTGCAAAAGTGGTTTCCTGCACCAACACAAGTGCAAAAAGTGGTTTTTCAACACTAACACAAGTGCAAAAAGTGGTTTTTCAACACTAACAGAAGTGCAAAAAGTGTTTTTTCCACACCAATACAAGTGCAAAAGTGGTTTCCTGCACCAACACAAGTGCGAAAAGTGGTTTTTCAACGCTAACACAAGTGCGAAAAGTGGTATTTCAACACTAACACAAGTGCGAAAAGTGGTTTTTCAACACTAACACAAGTGCGAAAAGTGGTTTTTCCACACTAATACAATTGCAAAAGTGGTTTCCTGCACCAACACAAGTGCGAAATGTGGTTTTTCAACACTAACACAAGTGCGAAAAGTGGTTTTTCAACACTAACACAAGTGCAAAAAGTGTTTTTTCCACACTAATACAAGTGCAAAAGTGGTTTCCTGCACCAACACAAGTGCGGAAAGTGGTTTTTCAACACTAACACAAGTGCGGAAAGTGGTTTTTCAACACTAACACAAGTGCGAAAAGTGGTTTTTCCACACTAATACAAGTGCAAAAGTGGTTTCCTGCACCAATACAAGTGCGAAAAGTGGTTTTTCAACACTAACACAAGTGCGAAAAGTGGTTTTTCAACACTAACACAAGTGCAAAAAGTGTTTTTTCCACACTAATACAAGTGCAAAAGTGGTTTCCTGCACCAACACAAGTGCGAAAAGTGGTTTTTCAACACTAACACAAGTGCGAAAAGTGGTATTTCAACACTAACACAAGTGCGAAAAGTGGTTTTTCCACACTAATACAAGTGCAAAAGTGGTTTCCTGCACCAACACAAGTGCGAAAAGTGGTTTTTCAACACTAACACAAGTGCGAAAAGTGGTTTTTCAACACTAACACAATTGCGAAAAGTGGTTTTTCCACACTAATACAAGTGCAAAAGTGGTTTTTCAACACTATCAAAAGTGCAAAAAGTGTTTTTTCCACATTAATACAAGTGCAAAAGTGGTTTCCTGCACCAACACAAGTGCGAAAAGTGGTTTTTCAACACTAACACAAGTGCGAAAAGTGGTTTTTCAACACTAACACAAGTGCAAAAAGTGGTTTTTCAACACTAACACAAGTGCGAAAAGTGGTTTTTCAACACTAACACAAGTGCGAAAAGTGGTTTTTCCACACTAATACAAGTGCAAAAGTGATTTCCTGCACCAACACTAGTGCGAAAAGTGGTTTTTCAACACTAACACAAGTGCGAAAAGTGGTTTTACAACACTATCAAGTGCAAAAAGTGTTTTTTCCACACTAATACAAGTGCAAAAGTGGTTTCCTGCACCAACACAAGTGCGAAAAGTGGTTTTTCAACACTAACACAAGTGCGAAAAGTGGTTTTTCAACACTAACACAAGTGCAAAAAGTGTTTTTTCCACACTAATACAAGTGCAAAAGTGGTTTCCTGCACCAACACAAGTGCGGAAAGTGGTTTTTCAACACTAACACAAGTGCAAAAAGTGTTTTTTCCACACTAATACAAGTGCAAAAGTGGTTTCCTGCACCAACACAAGTGCGAAAAGTGGTATTTCAACACTAACACAAGTGCGAAAAGTGGTTTTTCAACACTAACACAAGTGCGAAAAGTGATTTTTTCCACACTAATACAATTGCAAAAGTGGTTTCCTGCACCAACGCAAGTGCGAAAAGTGGTATTTCAACACTAACACAAGTGCGAAAAGTGGTTTTTCAACACTAACACAAGTGCGAAAAGTGGTTTTTCAACAATAACACAAGTGCAAAAAGTGTTTTTTCCACACTAATACAAGTGCAAAAGTGGTTTCCTGCACCAACACAAGTGCGAAAAGTGGTATTTCAACACTAACACAAGTGCGAAAAGTGGTTTTTCAACACTAACACAAGTGCGAAAAGTGGTTTTTTCCACACTAATACAATTGCAAAAGTGGTTTCCTGCACCAACGCAAGTGCGAAAAGTGGTATTTCAACACTAACACAAGTGCAAAAAGTGGTTTTTCCACACTAATACAAGTGCAAAAGTGGTTTTTCAACACTATCACAAGTGCAAAAAGTGGTTTTTCAACACTAACACAAGTGCGAAAAGTGGTTTTTCAACACTAACACAAGTGCGAAAAGTGGTTTTTCCACACTAATACAATTGCAAAAGTGGTTTCCTGCACCAACACAAGTGCGAAAAGTGGTATTTCAACACTAACACAAGTGCGAAAAGTGGTTTTTCAACACTAACACAAGTGCGAAAAGTGGTTTTTCAACAATAACACAAGTGCAAAAAGTTTTTTTTCCACACTAATACAAGTGCAAAAGTGGTTTCCTGCACCAACACAAGTGCGAAAAGTGGTTTTTCAACACGAACACAAGTGCGAAAAGTGGTTTTTCCACACTAATACAAGTGCAAAAGTGGTTTTTCAACACTATCACAAGTGCAAAAAGTGGTTTATCAACACTAACACAAGTGCGAAAAGTGGTTTTTCCACACTAATACAAGTGCAAAAGTGGTTTTTCAACACTATCACAAGTGCAAAAAGTGTTTTTTCAACACTAACACAAGTGTGAAAAGTGGTTTTTCAACACTATCACAAGTGCAAAAAGTGTTTTTTCCACACTAATACAAGTGCAAAAGTGGTTTCCTGCACCAACACAAGTGCGAAAAGTGGTTTTTCAACACTAACACAAGTGCGAAAAGTGGTTTTTCAACACTAACACAAGTGCGAAAAGTGGTTTTTCAACACTAACACAAGTGCGAAAAGTGGTTTGTCAACACTAACACAAGTGCGAAAAGTGGTTTTTCCACACTAATACAAGTGCAAAAGTGGTTTCCTGCACCAACACAAGTGCGAAAAGTGTTTTTTCAACACTAACACATGTGCGAAAAGTGGTTTTTCAACACTATCACAAGTGCAAAAAGTGTTTTTTCCACACTAATACAAGTGCAAAAGTGGTTTCCTGCACCAACACAAGTGCGAAAAGTGGTTTTTCAACACTAACACGAGTGCGAAAAGTGGTTTTTCAACACTAACACAAGTGCAAAAAGTGTTTTTTCCACACTAATACAAGTGCAAAAGTGGTTTCCTGCACCAACACAAGTGCGAAAAGTGGTTTTTCAACACTGACACAAGTGCAAAAAGTGGTTTTTCAACACTAACAGAAGTGCAAAAAGTGTTTTTTCCACACCAATACAAGTGCAAAAGTGGTTTCCTGCACCAACACAAGTGCGAAAAGTGGTTTTTCAACGCTAACACAAGTGCGAAAAGTGGTATTTCAACACTAACACAAGTGCGAAAAGTGGTTTTTCAACACTAACACAAGTGCAAAAAGTGGTTTTTCCACACTCATACAATTGCAAAAGTGGTTTCCTGCACCAACACAAGTGCGAAAAGTGGTTTTTCAACACTAACACAAGTGCAAAAAGTGGTTTTTCAACACTATCACAAGTGCAAAAAGTGTTTTTCCACACTACTACAAGTGCAAAAGTGGTTTCCTGCACCAACACAAGTGCGAAAAGTGGTTTTTCAACACTAACACAAGTGCGAAAAGTGGTATTTCAACATGAACACATGTGCGAAAAGTGGTTTTTTAACACTAACACAAGTGCGAAAAGTGGTTTTTCCACACTAATACAATTGCAAAAGTGGTTTCCTGCACCAACACAAGTGCGAAAAGTGGTTTTTCAACACTAACACAAGTGCAAAAAGTGTTTTTTCCACACTAATACAACTGCAAAAGTGGTTTCCTGCACCAACACAAGTGCGAAAAGTGGTTTTTCAACACTAACACAAGTGCGAAAAGTGGTTTTTCAACACCAACACAAGTGCGAAAAGTGGTTTTTCAACACTAACACAAGTGCGAAAAGTGGTTTTTCCACACTAATACAAGTGCAAAAGTGGTTTCCTGCACCAACACAAGTGCGAAAAGTGGCTTTTCAACACTAACACAAGTGCGAAAAGTGGTTTTTCAACACTATCACAAGTGCAAAAAGTGTTTTTTCCACACTAATACAAGTGCAAAAGTGGTTTCCTGCACCAACACATGTGCGAAAAGTGGTTTTTCAACGCTAACACAAGTGCGAAAAGTGGTTTTTCAACACTAACAGAAGTGCAAAAAGTGTTTTTCCACACCAATACAAGTGCAAAAGTGGTTTCCTGCACCAACACAAGTGCGAAAAGTGGTTTTTCAACGCTAACACAAGTGCGAAAAGTGGTATTTCAACACTAACACAAGTGCGAAAAGTGGTTTTTCAACACTAACACAAGTGCGAAAAGTGGTTTTTCCACACTAATACAATTGCAAAAGTGGTTTCCTGCACCAACACAAGTGCGAAAAGTGGTTTTTCAACAGTAACACAAGTGCAAAAAGTGGTTTTTCAACACTATCACAAGTGCAAAAAGTGTTTTTCCACACTAATACAAGTGCAAAAGTGGTTTCCTGCACCAACACAAGTGCGAAAAGTGGTTTTTCAACACTAAAACAAGTGCGAAAAGTGGTTTTTCAACACTAACACAGGTGCAAAAAGTGTTTTTTCCACACTAATACAAGTGCAAAAGTGGTTTCCTGCACCAACACAAGTGCGAAAAGTGGTTTTTTCAACACTAACACAAGTGCGAAAAGTGGTATTTCAACACTAACACAAGTGCGAAAAGTGGTTTTTCAACACTAACACAAGTGCGAAAAGTGGTTTTTCCACACTAATACAATTGCAAAAGTGGGTTCCTGCACCAACACAAGTGCGAAAAGTGGTTTTTCAACACTAACACAAGTGCAAAAAGTGGTTTTACAACACTATCACAAGTGCAAAAAGTGTTTTTTTCCACACTAATACAAGTGCAAAAGTGGTTTCCTGCACCAACACAAGTGCGAAAAGTGGTTTTTCAACACTAACACAAGTGCAAAAAGTGGTTTTTCAACACTATCACAAGTGCAAAAAGTGTTTTTTCCACACTAATACAAGTGAAAAAGTGGTTTCCTGCACCAACACAAGTGCGAAAAGTGGTTTTTCAACACTAACACAAGTGCGAATAGTGGTATTTCAACATGAACACAAGTGCGAAAAGTGGTTTTTCAACACTAACACAAGTGCGAAAAGTGGTTTTTCCACACTAATACAATTGCAAAAGTGGTTTCCTGCACCAACACAAGTGCGAAAAGTGGTTTTTCAACACTAACACAAGTGCGAAAAGTGGTTTTTCAACACTAATACAATTGCAAAAGTGGTTTCCTGCACCAACACAAGTGCGAAAAGTGGTTTTTCCACACTAATACAAGTGCAAAAGTGGTTTTTCAACACTATCACAAGTGCAAAAAGTGGTTTTTCAACACTAACACAAGTGCGAAAAGTGGTTTTTCCACACGAATACAAGTGCAAAAGTGGTTTTTCAACACTATCACAAGTGCAAAAAGTGGTTTTTCAACACTAACATAAGTGCGAAAAGTGGTTTTTCAACACTATCACAAGTGCAAAAAGTGTTTTTTCCACACTAATACAACTGCAAAAGTGGTTTCCTGCACCAACACAAGTGCGAAAAGTGGTTTTTCAACACTAACACAAGTGCGAAAAGTGGTTTTTCAACACTAACACAAGTGCGAAAAGTGGTTTTTCAACACTAACACAAGTGCGAAAAGTGGTTTTTCCACACCAATACAAGTGCAAAAGTGGTTTCCTGCACCAACACAAGTGCGAAAAGTGGTTTTTCAACGCTAACACAAGTGCGAAAAGTGGTATTTCAACACTAACACAAGTGCGAAAAGTGGTTTTTCAACACTATCACAAGTGCAAAAAGTGTTTTTTCCACACTAATACAAGTGCAAAAGTGGTTTCCTGCATCAACACAAGTGCGAAAAGTGGTTTTTCAACACTAACACAAGTGCGAAAAGTGGTTTTTCAACACTAACACAAGTGCGAAAAGTGGTTTTTAAACACTAACACAAGTGCGAAAAGTGGTTTTTCCACACTAATACAAGTGCAAAAGTGGTTTTTCAACACTATCAAAAGTGCAAAAAGTGCTTTTTCAACACTAACACAAGTGTGAAAAGTGGTTTTTCCACACTAATACAAGTGCAAAAGTGGTTTTTCAACACTATCACAAGTGCAAAAAGTGGTTTTTCAACACTAACACAAGTGCGAAAAGTTGTTTTTCAACACTATCACAAGTGCAAAAAGTGTTTTTTCCACACTAATACAAGTGCAAAAGTGGTTTCCTGCACCAACACAAGTGCGAAAAGTGGTTTTTCAACACTAACACAAGTGCGAAAAGTGGTTTTTCAACACCAACACAAGTGCGAAAAGTGGTTTTTCAACACTAACACAAGTGCGAAAAGTGGTTTTTCCACACTAATACAAGTGCAAAAGTGGTTTCCTGCACCAACACAAGTGCGAAAAGTGGCTTTTCAACACTAACACAAGTGCGAAAAGTGGTTTTTCAACACTATCACAAGTGCAAAAAGTGTTTTTTCCACACTAATACAAGTGCAAAAGTGGTTCCCTGCACCAACACAAGTGCGAAAAGTGGTTTTTCAACACTAACACAAGTGCGAAAAGTGGTTTTTCAACACTATCACAAGTGCAAAAAGTGTTTTTTCCACACTAATACAAGTGCAAAAGTGGTTTCCTGCACCAACACAAGTGCGAAAAGTGGTTTTTCAACACTAACACAAGTGCGAAAAGTGGTTTTTCAACACTAACACAGGTGCAAAAAGTGTTTTTTCCACACTAATACAAGTGCAAAAGTGGTTTCCTGCACCAACACAAGTGCGAAAAGTGGTTTTTCAACACTAACACAAGTGCGAAAAGTGGTATTTCAACACTAACACAAGTGCAAAAAGTGTTTTTTCCACACTAATACAAGTGCAAAAGTGGTTTCCTGCACCAACACAAGTGCGAAAAGTGGTTTTTCAACACTAACACAAGTGCGAAAAGTGGTTTTTCAACACTAACACAAGTGCGAAAAGTGGTTTTTCCACACTAATACAAGTGCAAAAGTGGTTTTTCAACACTATCAAAAGTGCAAAAAGTGCTTTTTCAACACTAACACAAGTGTGAAAAGTGGTTTTTCCACACTAATACAAGTGCAAAAGTGGTTTTTCAACACTATCACAAGTGCAAAAAGTGGTTTTTCAACACTAACACAAGTGCGAAAAGTTGTTTTTCAACACTATCACAAGTGCAAAAAGTGTTTTTTCCACACTAATACAAGTGCAAAAGTGGTTTCCTGCACCAACACAAGTGCGAAAAGTGGTTTTTCAACACTAACACAAGTGCGAAAAGTGGTTTTTCAACACCAACACAAGTGCGAAAAGTGGTTTTTCAACACTAATACAAGTGCGAAAAGTGGTTTTTCCACACCAATACAAGTGCAAAAGTGGTTTCCTGCACCAACACAAGTGCGAAAAGTGGTTTTTCAACGCTAACACAAGTGCGAAAAGTGGTATTTCAACACTAACACAAGTGCGAAAAGTGGTTTTTCAACACTATCACAAGTGCAAAAAGTGTTTTTTCCACACTAATACAAGTGCAAAAGTGGTTTCCTGCATCAACACAAGTGCGAAAAGTGGTTTTTCAACACTAACACAAGTGCGAAAAGTGGTTTTTCAACACTAACACAAGTGCGAAAAGTGGTTTTTCAACACTAACACAAGTGCGAAAAGTGGTTTTTCCACACTAATACAAGTGCAAAAGTGGTTTTTCAACACTATCAAAAGTGCAAAAAGTGCTTTTTCAACACTAACACAAGTGTGAAAAGTGGTTTTTCCACACTAATACAATTGCAAAAGTGGGTTCCTGCACCAACACAAGTGCGAAAAGTTGTTTTTCAACACTAACACAAGTGCAAAAAGTGGTTTTACAACACTATCACAAGTGCAAAAAGTGTTTTTTTCCACACTAATACAAGTGCAAAAGTGGTTTCCTGCACCAACACAAGTGCGAAAAGTGGTTTTTCAACACTAACACAAGCGCAAAAAGTGGTTTTTCAACACTATTACAAGTGCAAAAAGTGTTTTTTCCACACTAATACAAGTGCAAAAGTGGTTTCCTGCACCAACACAAGTGCGAAAAGTGGTTTTTCAACACTAACACAAGTGTGAAAAGTGGTATTTCAACATGAACACAAGTGCGAAAAGTGGTTTTTCAACACTAACACAAGTGCGAAAAGTGGTTTTTCCACACTAATACAATTGCAAAAGTGGTTTCCTGCAGCAACACAAGTGCGAAAAGTGGTTTTTCAACACTAACACAAGTGCGAAAAGTGGTTTTTCAACACTAATACAATTGCAAAAGTGGTTTCCTGCACCAACACAAGTGCGAAAAGTGGTTTTTCCACACTAATACAAGTGCAAAAGTGGTTTTTCAACACTATCCCAAGTGCAAAAAGTGGTTTTTCAACACTAACACAAGTGCGAAAAGTGGTTTTTCCACACGAATACAAGTGCAAAAGTTGTTTTTCAACACTATCACAAGTGCAAAAAGTGGTTTTTCAACACTAACATAAGTGCGAAAAGTGGTTTTTCAACACTATCACAAGTGCAAAAAGTGTTTTTTCCACACTAATACAACTGCAAAAGTGGTTTCCTGCACCAACACAAGTGCGAAAAGTGGTTTTTCAACACTAACACAAGTGCGAAAAGTGGTTTTTCAACACTAACACGAGTGCGAAAAGTGGTTTTTCAACACTAACACAAGTGCAAAAAGTGTTTTTTCCACACTAATACAAGTGCAAAAGTGGTTTCCTGCACCAACACAAGTGCAAAAAGTGGTTTTTCAACACTAACACAAGTGCAAAAAGTGGTTTTTCAACACTAACAGAAGTGCAAAAAGTGTTTTTTCCACACCAATACAAGTGCAAAAGTGGTTTCCTGCACCAACACAAGTGCGAAAAGTGGTTTTTCAACGCTAACACAAGTGCGAAAAGTGGTATTTCAACACTAACACAAGTGCGAAAAGTGGTTTTTCAACACTAACACAAGTGCGAAAAGTGGTTTTTCCACACTAATACAATTGCAAAAGTGGTTTCCTGCACCAACACAAGTGCGAAATGTGGTTTTTCAACACTAACACAAGTGCGAAAAGTGGTTTTTCAACACTAACACAAGTGCAAAAAGTGTTTTTTCCACACTAATACAAGTGCAAAAGTGGTTTCCTGCACCAACACAAGTGCGGAAAGTGGTTTTTCAACACTAACACAAGTGCGGAAAGTGGTTTTTCAACACTAACACAAGTGCGAAAAGTGGTTTTTCCACACTAATACAAGTGCAAAAGTGGTTTCCTGCACCAATACAAGTGCGAAAAGTGGTTTTTCAACACTAACACAAGTGCGAAAAGTGGTTTTTCAACACTAACACAAGTGCAAAAAGTGTTTTTTCCACACTAATACAAGTGCAAAAGTGGTTTCCTGCACCAACACAAGTGCGAAAAGTGGTTTTTCAACACTAACACAAGTGCGAAAAGTGGTATTTCAACACTAACACAAGTGCGAAAAGTGGTTTTTCCACACTAATACAAGTGCAAAAGTGGTTTCCTGCACCAACACAAGTGCGAAAAGTGGTTTTTCAACACTAACACAAGTGCGAAAAGTGGTTTTTCAACACTAACACAATTGCGAAAAGTGGTTTTTCCACACTAATACAAGTGCAAAAGTGGTTTTTCAACACTATCAAAAGTGCAAAAAGTGTTTTTTCCACATTAATACAAGTGCAAAAGTGGTTTCCTGCACCAACACAAGTGCGAAAAGTGGTTTTTCAACACTAACACAAGTGCGAAAAGTGGTTTTTCAACACTAACACAAGTGCAAAAAGTGGTTTTTCAACACTAACACAAGTGCGAAAAGTGGTTTTTCAACACTAACACAAGTGCGAAAAGTGGTTTTTCCACACTAATACAAGTGCAAAAGTGATTTCCTGCACCAACACTAGTGCGAAAAGTGGTTTTTCAACACTAACACAAGTGCGAAAAGTGGTTTTACAACACTATCAAGTGCAAAAAGTGTTTTTTCCACACTAATACAAGTGCAAAAGTGGTTTCCTGCACCAACACAAGTGCGAAAAGTGGTTTTTCAACACTAACACAAGTGCGAAAAGTGGTTTTTCAACACTAACACAAGTGCAAAAAGTGTTTTTTCCACACTAATACAAGTGCAAAAGTGGTTTCCTGCACCAACACAAGTGCGGAAAGTGGTTTTTCAACACTAACACAAGTGCAAAAAGTGTTTTTTCCACACTAATACAAGTGCAAAAGTGGTTTCCTGCACCAACACAAGTGCGAAAAGTGGTATTTCAACACTAACACAAGTGCGAAAAGTGGTTTTTCAACACTAACACAAGTGCGAAAAGTGATTTTTTCCACACTAATACAATTGCAAAAGTGGTTTCCTGCACCAACGCAAGTGCGAAAAGTGGTATTTCAACACTAACACAAGTGCGAAAAGTGGTTTTTCAACACTAACACAAGTGCGAAAAGTGGTTTTTCAACAATAACACAAGTGCAAAAAGTGTTTTTTCCACACTAATACAAGTGCAAAAGTGGTTTCCTGCACCAACACAAGTGCGAAAAGTGGTTTTTCAACACTAACACAAGCGCAAAAAGTGGTTTTTCAACACTATTACAAGTGCAAAAAGTGTTTTTTCCACACTAATACAAGTGCAAAAGTGGTTTCCTGCACCAACACAAGTGCGAAAAGTGGTTTTTCAACACTAACACAAGTGTGAAAAGTGGTATTTCAACATGAACACAAGTGCGAAAAGTGGTTTTTCAACACTAACACAAGTGCGAAAAGTGGTTTTTCCACACTAATACAATTGCAAAAGTGGTTTCCTGCAGCAACACAAGTGCGAAAAGTGGTTTTTCAACACTAACACAAGTACGAAAAGTGGTTTTTCAACACTAATACAATTGCAAAAGTGGTTTCCTGCACCAACACAAGTGCGAAAAGTGGTTTTTCCACACTAATACAAGTGCAAAAGTGGTTTTTCAACACTATCCCAAGTGCAAAAAGTGGTTTTTCAACACTAACACAAGTGCGAAAAGTGGTTTTTCCACACGAATACAAGTGCAAAAGTTGTTTTTCAACACTATCACAAGTGCAAAAAGTGGTTTTTCAACACTAACATAAGTGCGAAAAGTGGTTTTTCAACACTATCACAAGTGCAAAAAGTGTTTTTTCCACACTAATACAACTGCAAAAGTGGTTTCCTGCACCAACACAAGTGCGAAAAGTGGTTTTTCAACACTAACACAAGTGCGAAAAGTGGTTTTTCAACACTAACACGAGTGCGAAAAGTGGTTTTTCAACACTAACACAAGTGCAAAAAGTGTTTTTTCCACACTAATACAAGTGCAAAAGTGGTTTCCTGCACCAACACAAGTGCAAAAAGTGGTTTTTCAACACTAACACAAGTGCAAAAAGTGGTTTTTCAACACTAACAGAAGTGCAAAAAGTGTTTTTTCCACACCAATACAAGTGCAAAAGTGGTTTCCTGCACCAACACAAGTGCGAAAAGTGGTTTTTCAACGCTAACACAAGTGCGAAAAGTGGTATTTCAACACTAACACAAGTGCGAAAAGTGGTTTTTCAACACTAACACAAGTGCGAAAAGTGGTTTTTCCACACTAATACAATTGCAAAAGTGGTTTCCTGCACCAACACAAGTGCGAAATGTGGTTTTTCAACACTAACACAAGTGCGAAAAGTGGTTTTTCAACACTAACACAAGTGCAAAAAGTGTTTTTTCCACACTAATACAAGTGCAAAAGTGGTTTCCTGCACCAACACAAGTGCGGAAAGTGGTTTTTCAACACTAACACAAGTGCGGAAAGTGGTTTTTCAACACTAACACAAGTGCGAAAAGTGGTTTTTTCCACACTAATACAAGTGCAAAAGTGGTTTCCTGCACCAATACAAGTGCGAAAAGTGGTTTTTCAACACTAACACAAGTGCGAAAAGTGGTTTTTCAACACTAACACAAGTGCAAAAAGTGTTTTTTCCACACTAATACAAGTGCAAAAGTGGTTTCCTGCACCAACACAAGTGCGAAAAGTGGTTTTTCAACACTAACACAAGTGCGAAAAGTGGTATTTCAACACTAACACAAGTGCGAAAAGTGGTTTTTCCACACTAATACAAGTGCAAAAGTGGTTTCCTGCACCAACACAAGTGCGAAAAGTGGTTTTTCAACACTAACACAAGTGCGAAAAGTGGTTTTTCAACACTAACACAATTGCGAAAAGTGGTTTTTCCACACTAATACAAGTGCAAAAGTGGTTTTTCAACACTATCAAAAGTGCAAAAAGTGTTTTTTCCACATTAATACAAGTGCAAAAGTGGTTTCCTGCACCAACACAAGTGCGAAAAGTGGTTTTTCAACACTAACACAAGTGCGAAAAGTGGTTTTTCAACACTAACACAAGTGCAAAAAGTGGTTTTTCAACACTAACACAAGTGCGAAAAGTGGTTTTTCAACACTAACACAAGTGCGAAAAGTGGTTTTTCCACACTAATACAAGTGCAAAAGTGATTTCCTGCACCAACACTAGTGCGAAAAGTGGTTTTTCAACACTAACACAAGTGCGAAAAGTGGTTTTACAACACTATCAAGTGCAAAAAGTGTTTTTTCCACACTAATACAAGTGCAAAAGTGGTTTCCTGCACCAACACAAGTGCGAAAAGTGGTTTTTCAACACTAACACAAGTGCGAAAAGTGGTTTTTCAACACTAACACAAGTGCAAAAAGTGTTTTTTCCACACTAATACAAGTGCAAAAGTGGTTTCCTGCACCAACACAAGTGCGGAAAGTGGTTTTTCAACACTAACACAAGTGCAAAAAGTGTTTTTTCCACACTAATACAAGTGCAAAAGTGGTTTCCTGCACCAACACAAGTGCGAAAAGTGGTATTTCAACACTAACACAAGTGCGAAAAGTGGTTTTTCAACACTAACACAAGTGCGAAAAGTGATTTTTTCCACACTAATACAATTGCAAAAGTGGTTTCCTGCACCAACGCAAGTGCGAAAAGTGGTATTTCAACACTAACACAAGTGCGAAAAGTGGTTTTTCAAAACTAACACAAGTGCGAAAAGTGGTTTTTCAACAATAACACAAGTGCAAAAAGTGTTTTTTCCACACTAATACAAGTGCAAAAGTGGTTTCCTGCACCAACACAAGTGCGAAAAGTGGTATTTCAACACTAACACAAGTGCGAAAAGTGGTTTTTCAACACTAACACAAGTGCGAAAAGTGGTTTTTTCCACACTAATACAATTGCAAAAGTGGTTTCCTGCACCAACGCAAGTGCGAAAAGTGGTATTTCAACACTAACACAAGTGCAAAAAGTGGTTTTTCCACACTAATACAAGTGCAAAAGTGGTTTTTCAACACTATCACAAGTGCAAAAAGTGGTTTTTCAACACTAACACAAGTGCGAAAAGTGGTTTTTCAACACTAACACAAGTGCGAAAAGTGGTTTTTTCCACACTAATACCAATTGCAAAAGTGGTTTCCTGCACCAACACAAGTGCGAAAAGTGGTATTTCAACACTAACACAAGTGCGAAAAGTGGTTTTTCAACACTAACACAAGTGCGAAAAGTGGTTTTTCAACAATAACACAAGTGCAAAAAGTTTTTTTTCCACACTAATACAAGTGCAAAAGTGGTTTCCTGCACCAACACAAGTGCGAAAAGTGTGTTTTCAACACGAACCACAAGTGCGAAAAGTGGTTTTTCCACACTAATACAAGTGCAAAAGTGGTTTTTCAACACTATCACAAGTGCAAAAAGTGGTTTATCAACACTAACACAAGTGCGAAAAGTGGTTTTTCTTCCACACTAATACAAGTGCAAAAGTGGTTTTTCAACACTATCACAAGTGCAAAAAGTGTTTTTTTCAACACTAACACAAGTGTGAAAAGTGGTTTTTCAACACTATCACAAGTGCAAAAAGTGTTTTTTTTCCACACTAATACAAGTGCAAAAGTGGTTTCCTGCACCAACACAAGTGCGAAAAGTGGTTTTTCAACACTAACACAAGTGCGAAAAGTGGTTTTTCAACACTAACACAAGTGCGAAAAGTGGTTTTTCAACACTAACACAAGTGCGAAAAGTGGTTTGTCAACACTAACACAGTGCGAAAAGTGGTTTTTCCACACTAATACAAGTGCAAAAGTGGTTTCCTGCACCAACACAAGTGCGAAAAGTGTTTTTTCAACACTAACACATGTGGCGAAAAGTGTTTTTCAACACTATCACAAGTGCAAAAAGTGTTTTTTCCACACTTAATACAAGTGCAAAAGTGGTTTTCCTGCACCAACACAAGTGCGAAAAGTGGTTTTTCAACACTAACACGAGTGCGAAAAGTGGTTTTTCAACACTAACACAAGTGCAAAAAAGTGTTTTTTCCACACTAATACAAGTGCAAAAGGTGGTTTCCTGCACCAACACAAGTGCGAAAAGTGGTTTTTCAACACTGACACAAGTGCAAAAAGTGGTTTTTCAACACTAACAGAAGTGCAAAAAGTGTTTTTTTTCCACACCAATACAAGTGCAAAAGTGGTTTCCTGCACCAACACAAGTGCGAAAAGTGGTTTTTCAACGCTAACAGACAGTGCGAAAAGTGGTATTTCAACACTAACACAAGTGCGAAAAGTGGTTTTTCAACACTAACACAAGTGCAAAAAGTGGTTTTTCCACACTCATACAATTGCAAAAGTGGTTTCCTGCACCAACACAAGTGCGAAAAGTGGTTTTTCAACACTAACACAAGTGCAAAACAGTGGTTTTTCAACACTATCACAAGTGCAAAAAGTGTTTTTCCACACTACTACAAGTGCAAAAGTGGTTTCCTGCACCAACACAAGTGCGAAAAGTGGTTTTTTCAACACTAACACAAAGTGCGAAAAGTGGTATTTCACATGAACACATGTGCGAAAAGTGGTTTTTTAACACTAACACAAGTGCGAAAAGTGGTTTTTCCACACTAATACAATTGCAAAAGTGGTTTCCTGCACCAACACAAGTGCGAAAAGTGGTTTTTCAACACTAACACAAGTGCAAAAAGTGTTTTTTCCACACTAATACAACTGCAAAAGTGGTTTCCTGCACCAACACAAGTGCGAAAAGTGGTTTTTCAACACTAACACAAGTGCGAAAAGTGGTTTTTCAACACCCAACACAAGTGCGAAAAGTGGTTTTTCAACACTAACACAAGTGCGAAAAGTGGTTTTTCCACACTAATACAAGTGCAAAAGTGGTTTCCTGCACCAACACAAGTGCGAAAAGTGGCTTTTCAACACTAACACAAGTGCGAAAAGTGGTTTTTCAACACTATCACAAGTGCAAAAAGTGTTTTTTCCACACTAATACAAGTGCAAAAGTGGTTTCCTGCACCAACACATGTGCGAAAAGTGGTTTTTCAACGCTAACACAAGTGCGAAAAGTGGTTTTTCAACACTAACACAAGTGCGAAAAGTGGTTTTTCCACACTAATACAATTGCAAAAGTGGTTTCCTGCACCAACACAAGTGCGAAAAGTGGTTTTTCAACACTAACACAAGTGCAAAAAGTGGTTTTTCAACACTATCACAAGTGCAAAAAGTGTTTTTTCCACACTAATACAAGTGCAAAAGTGTTTCCTGCATCAACACAAGTGCGAAAAGTGGTTTTTCAACACTAACACAAGTGCGAAAAGGGGTTTTTCAACACTAACACAAGTGCGAAAAGTGGTTTTTCCACACTAATACAAGTGCAAAAGTGGTTTTTCCACACTAATACAATTGCAAAAGTGGTTTCCTGCACCAACACAAGTGCGAAAAGTGGTTTTTCAACACTAACACAAGTGCAAAAAGTGTTTTTTCCACACTAATACAAGTGCAAAAGTGGTTTCCTGCATCAACACAAGTGCGAAAAGTGGTTTTTCAACACTAACACAAGTGCGAAAAGTGGTTTTTCAACACTAACACAAGTGCGAAAAGTGGTTTTTCCACACTAATACAAGTGCAAAAGTGGTTTTTCAACACTATCAAAAGTGCAAAAAGTGCTTTTTCAACACTAACACAAGTGCGAAAAGTGGTTTTGCCACACTAATACAAGTGCAAAAGTGGTTTTTCAACACTATCACAAGTGCAAAAAGTGGTTTTTCAACACTAACACAAGTGTGAAAAGTTGTTTTTCAACACTATCACAAGTGCAAAAAGTGTTTTTTCCACACTAATACAAGTGCAAAAGTGGTTTCCTGCACCAACACAAGTGCGAAAAGTGGTTTTCCACACTAACACAAGTGCGAAAAGTGGTTTTTCAACACCAACACAAGTGCGAAAAGTGGTTTTTCAACACTAACACAAGTGCAAAAAGTGATTTTTCCACACTAATACAAGTGCAAAAGTGGTTTCCTGCACCAACACAAGTGCGATAAGTGGTTTTTCAACACTAACACAAGTACGAAAAGTGGTTTTTCAACACTATCACAAGTGCAAAAAGTGTTTTTTCCACACTAATACAAGTGCAAAAGTGGTTTCCTGCACCAACACAAGTGCGAAAAGTGGTTTTTCAACACTAACACAAGTGCAAAAAGTGGTTTTTCAACACTAACAGAAGTGCAAAAAGTGTTTTTTCCACACCAATACAAGTGCAAAAGTGGTTTCCTGCATCAACACAAGTGCGAAAAGTGGTTTTTCAATGCTAACACAAGTGCGAAAAGTGGTATTTCAACACTAACACAGGTGCAAAAAGTGGTTTTTCAACACTAACACAAGTGCGAAAAGTGGTTTTTCCACACTAATACAATTGCAAAAGTGGTTTCCTGCACCAACACAAGTGCGAAAAGTGGTTTTTCAACACTAACACAAGTGCAAAAAGTGGTTTTTCAACACTATCACAAGTGCAAAAAGTGTTTTTTCCACACTAATACAAGTGCAAAAGTGGTTTCCTGCACCAACACAAGTGCGAAAAGTGGTTTTTCAACACTAACACAAGTGCGAAAAGTGGTATTTTCAACATGAACACAAGTGCGAAAAGTGGTTTTTAAACACTAACACAAGTGCGAAAAGTGGTTTTTCCACACTAATACAATTGCAAAAGTGGTTTCCTGCACCAACACAAGTGCGAAAAGTGGTTTCTTCAACACTAACACAAGTGCGAAAAGTGGTTTTTCAACACTAATACAATTGCAAAAGTGGTTTCCTGCACCAACACAAGTGCGAAAAGTGGTTTTTCCACACTAATACAAGTGCAAAAGTGTTTTTCAACACTATCACAAGTGCAAAAAGTGGTTTTTCAACACTAACACAAGTGCGAAAAGTGGTTTTTCCACACGAATACAAGTGCAAAAGTGGTTTTTCAACACTATCACAAGTGCAAAAAGTGGTTTTTCAACACTAACATAAGTGCGAAAAGTGGTTTTTCAACACTATCACAAGTGCAAAAAGTGTTTTTTCCACACTAATACAACTGCAAAAGTGGTTTCCTGCACCAACACAAGTGTGAAAAGTGGTTTTTCAACACTAACACAAGTGCGAAAAGTGGTTTTTCAACACTAACACAAGTGCGAAAAGTGGTTTTTCAACACTAACACAAGTGCGAAAAGTGGTTTTTCCACACCAATACAAGTGCAAAAGTGGTTTCCTGCACCAACACAAGTGCGAAAAGTGGTTTTTCAACGCTAACACAAGTGCGAAAAGTGGTATTTCAACACTAACACAAGTGCGAAAAGTGGTTTTTCAACACTATCACAAGTGCAAAAAGTGTTTTTTCCACACTAATACAAGTGCAAAAGTGGTTTCCTGCATCAACACAAGTGCGAAAAGTGGTTTTTCAACACTAACACAAGTGCGAAAAGTGGTTTTTCAACACTAACACAAGTGCGAAAAGTGGTTTTTCCACACCAATACAAGTGCAAAAGTTGTTTTTCAACACTATCAAAAGTGCAAAAAGTGCTTTTTCAACACTAACACAAGTGTGAAAAGTGGTTTTTCCACACTAATACAAGTGCAAAAGTGGTTTTTCAACACTATCACAAGTGCAAAAAGTGGTTTTTCAACACTAACACAAGTGCGAAAAGTTGTTTTTCAACACTATCACAAGTGCAAAAAGTGTTTTTTCCACACTAATACAAGTGCAAAAGTGGTTTCCTGCACCAACACAAGTGCGAAAAGTGGTTTTTCAACACTAACACAAGTGCGAAAAGTGGTTTTTCAACACCAACACAAGTGCGAAAAGTGGTTTTTCAACACTAACACAAGTGCGAAAAGTGGTTTTTCCACACTAATACAAGTGCAAAAGTGGTTTCCTGCACCAACACAAGTGCGAAAAGTGGCTTTTCAACACTAACACAAGTGCGAAAAGTGGTTTTTCAACACTATCACAAGTGCAAAAAGTGTTTTTTCCACACTAATACAAGTGCAAAAGTGGTTTCCTGCACCAACACAAGTGCGAAAAGTGGTTTTTCAACACTAACACAAGTGCGAAAAGTGGTTTTTCAACACTAACAGAAGTGCAAAAAGTGTTTTTTCCACACCAATACAAGTGCAAAAGTGGTTTCCTGCACCAAAACAAGTGCGAAAAGTGGTTTTTCAACGCTAACACAAGTGCGAAAAGTGGTATTTCAACACTAACACAAGTGCAAAAAGTGGTTTTTAAACACTAACACAAGTGCGAAAAGTGGTTTTTCCACACTAATACAATTGCAAAAGTGGTTTCCTGCACCAACACAAGTGCGAAAAGTGGTTTTTCAACACTAACACAAGTGCAAAAAGTGGTTTTTCAACACTATCACAAGTGCAAAAAGTGTTTTTTCCACACTAATACAAGTGCAAAAGTGGTTTCCTGCATCAACACAAGTGCGAAAAGTGGTTTTTCAACACTAACACAAGTGCGAAAAGTGGTTTTTCCACACTAATACAAGTGCAAAAGTGGTTTTTCAACACTATCAAAAGTGCAAAAAGTGCTTTTTCAACACTAACACAAGTGCGAAAAGTGGTTTTTCCACACTAATACAAGTGCAAAAGTGGTTTTTCAACACTATCACAAGTGCAAAAAGTGGTTTTTCAACACTAACACAAGTGCGAAAAGTTGTTTTTCAACACTATCACAAGTGCAAAAAGTGTTTTTTCCACACTAATACAAGTGCAAAAGTGGTTTCCTGCACCAACACAAGTGCGAAAAGTGGTTTTTCAACACTAACACAAGTGCGAAAAGTGGTTTTTCAACACCAACACAAGCGCGAAAAGTGGTTTTTCAACACTAACACAAGTGCGAAAAGTGGTTTTTCCACACTAATACAAGTGCAAAAGTGGTTTCCTGCACCAACACAAGTGCGAAAAGTGGTTTTTCAACACTAACACAAGTGCGAAAAGTGGTTTTTTTCAACACTATCACAAGTGCAAAAAGTGTTTTTTCCACACTAATACAAGTGCAAAAGTGGTTTCCTGCACCAACACAAGTGCGAAAAGTGGTTTTTCAACACTAACACAAGTGCAAAAAGTGGTTTTTCAACACTAACAGAAGTGCAAAAAGTGTTTTTTCCACACCAATACAAGTGCAAAAGTTGTTTCCTGCAGCAACACAAGTGCGAAAGTGGTTTTTCAATGCTAACACAAGTGCGAAAAGTGGTATTTCAACATGAACACAAGTGCGAAAAGTGGTTTTTAAACACTAACACAAGTGCGAAAAGTGGTTTTTCCACACTAATACAATTGCAAAAGTGGTTTCCTGCACCAACACAAGTGCGAAAAGTGGTTTTTCAACACTAACACAAGTGCGAAAAGTGGTTTTTCAACACTAATACAATTGCAAAAGTGGTTTCCTGCACCAACACAAGTGCGAAAAGTGGTTTTTCCACACTAATACAAGTGCAAAAGTGGTTTTTCAACACTATCACAAGTGCAAAAAGTGGTTTTTCAACACTAACACAAGTGCGAAAAGTGGTTTTTCCACGCGAATACAAGTGCAAAAGTGGTTTTTCAACACTATCACAAGTGCAAAAAGTGGTTTTTCAACACTAACATAAGTGCGAAAAGTGGTTTTTCAACACTATCACAAGTGCAAAAAGTGTTTTTTCCACACTAATACAACTGCAAAAGTGGTTTCCTGCACCAACACAAGTGCGAAAAGTGGTTTTTCAACACTAACACAAGTGCGAAAAGTGGTTTTTCAACACTAACACAAGTGCGAAAAGTGGTTTTTCAACACTAACACAAGTGCGAAAAGTGGTTTTTCCACACCAATACAAGTGCAAAAGTGGTTTCCTGCACCAACACAAGTGCGAAAAGTGGTTTTTCAACGCTAACACAAGTGCGAAAAGTGGTATTTCAACACTAACACAAGTGCGAAAAGTGGTTTTTCAACACTATCACAAGTGCAAAAAGTGTTTTTTCCACACTAATACAAGTGCAAAAGTGGTTTCCTGCATCAACACAAGTGCGAAAAGTGGTTTTTCAACACTAACACAAGTGCGAAAAGTGGTTTTTCAACACTAACACAAGTGCGAAAAGTGGTTTTTCCACACCAATACAAGTGCAAAAGTTGTTTTTCAACACTATCAAAAGTGTAAAAAGTGCTTTTTCAACACTAACACAAGTGTGAAAAGTGGTTTTTCCACACTAATACAAGTGCAAAAGTGGTTTTTCAACACTATCACAAGTGCAAAAAGTGGTTTTTCAACACTAACACAAGTGCGAAAAGTTGTTTTTCAACACTATCACAAGTGCAAAAAGTGTTTTTTCCACACTAATACAAGTGCAAAAGTGGTTTCCTGCACCAACACAAGTGCGAAAAGTGGTTTTTCAACACTAACACAAGTGCGAAAAGTGGTTTTTCAACACCAACACAAGTGCGAAAAGTGGTTTTTCAACACTAACACAAGTGCGAAAAGTGGTTTTTCCACACTAATACAAGTGCAAAAGTGGTTTCCTGCACCAACACAAGTGCGAAAAGTGGCTTTTCAACACTAACACAAGTGCGAAAAGTGGTTTTTCAACACTATCACAAGTGCAAAAAGTGTTTTTTCCACACTAATACAAGTGCAAAAGTGGTTTCCTGCACCAACACAAGTGCGAAAAGTGGTTTTTCAACACTAACACAAGTGCGAAAAGTGGTTTTTCAACACTAACAGAAGTGCAAAAAGTGTTTTTTCCACACCAATACAAGTGCAAAAGTGGTTTCCTGCACCAAAACAAGTGCGAAAAGTGGTTTTTCAACGCTAACACAAGTGCGAAAAGTGGTATTTCAACACTAACACAAGTGCAAAAAGTGGTTTTTCAACACTAACACAAGTGCGAAAAGTGGTTTTTCCACACTAATACAATTGCAAAAGTGGTTTCCTGCACCAACACAAGTGCGAAAAGTGGTTTTTCAACACTAACACAAGTGCAAAAAGTGGTTTTTCAACACTATCACAAGTGCAAAAAGTGTTTTTTCCACACTAATACAAGTGCAAAAGTGGTTTCCTGCATCAACACAAGTGCGAAAAGTGGTTTTTCAACACTAACACAAGTGCGAAAAGTGGTTTTTCAACACTAACACAAGTGCGAAAAGTGGTTTTTCCACACTAATACAAGTGCAAAAGTGGTTTTTCAACACTATCAAAAGTGCAAAAAGTGCTTTTTCAACACTAACACAAGTGCGAAAAGTGGTTTTTCCACACTAATACAAGTGCAAAAGTGGTTTTTCAACACTATCACAAGTGCAAAAAGTGGTTTTTCAACACTAACACAAGTGCGAAAAGTTGTTTTTCAACACTATCACAAGTGCAAAAAGTGTTTTTTCCACACTAATACAAGTGCAAAAGTGGTTTCCTGCACCAACACAAGTGCGAAAAGTGGTTTTTCAACACTAACACAAGTGCGAAAAGTGGTTTTTCAACACCAACACAAGCGCGAAAAGTGGTTTTTCAACACTAACACAAGTGCGAAAAGTGGTTTTTCCACACTAATACAAGTGCAAAAGTGGTTTCCTGCACCAACACAAGTGCGAAAAGTGGTTTTTCAACACTAACACAAGTGCGAAAAGTGGTTTTTTTCAACACTATCACAAGTGCAAAAAGTGTTTTTTCCACACTAATACAAGTGCAAAAGTGGTTTCCTGCACCAACACAAGTGCGAAAAGTGGTTTTTCAACACTAACACAAGTGCAAAAAGTGGTTTTTCAACACTAACAGAAGTGCAAAAAGTGTTTTTTCCACACCAATACAAGTGCAAAAGTTGTTTCCTGCAGCAACACAAGTGCGAAAGTGGTTTTTCAATGCTAACACAAGTGCGAAAAGTGGTATTTCAACACTAACACAAGTGCGAAAAGTGGTTTTTCAACACTAACACAAGTGCGAAAAGTGGTTTTTCCACACTAATACAATTGCAAAAGTGGTTTCCTGCACCAACACAAGTGCGAAAAGTGGTTTTTCAACACTAACACAAGTGCAAAAAGTGGTTTTTCAACACTATCACAAGTGCAAAAAGTGTTTTTTCCACACTAATACAAGTGCAAAAGTGGTTTCCTGCACCAACACAAGTGCGAAAAGTGGTTTTTCAACACTAACACAAGTGCGAAAAGTGGTATTTCAACATGAACACAAGTGCAAAAAGTGGTTTTTCAACACTAACACAAGTGCGAAAAGTGGTTTTCCACACTAATACAATTGCAAAAGTGGTTTCCTGCACCAACACAAGTGCGAAAAGTGGTTTTTCCACACTAATACAAGTGCAAAAGTGGTTTTTCAACACTATCACAAGTGCAAAAAGTGGTTTTTCAACACTAACACATGTGCGAAAAGTGGTTTTTCCACACGAATACAAGTGCAAAAGTGGTTTTTCAACACTATCACAAGTGCAAAAAGTGGTTTTTCAACACTAACATAAGTGCGAAAAGTGGTTTTTCAACACTATCACAAGTGCAAAAAGTGTTTTTTCCACACTAATACAACTGCAAAAGTGGTTTCCTGCACCAACACAAGTGCGAAAAGTGTTTTTTCAACACTAATACAAGTGCGAAAAGTGGTTTATCAACACTAACACAAGTGCGAAAAGTGGTTTTTCAACACTAACACAAGTGCGAAAAGTGGTTTTTCCACACCAATACAAGTGCAAAAGTGGTTTCCTGCACCAACACAAGTGCGAAAAGTGGTTTTTCAACGCTAACACAAGTGCGAAAAGTGGTATTTCAACACTAACACAAGTGCGAAAAGTGGTTTTTCAACACTATCACAAGTGCAAAAAGTGTTTTTTCCACACTAATACAAGTGCAAAAGAAGTTTCCTGCATCAACACAAGTGCGAAAAGTGGTTTTTCAACACTAAAACAAGTGCGAAAAGTGGTTTTTCTACACTAACACAAGTGCGAAAAGTGGTTTTTCAACACTAACACAAGTGCGAAAAGTGGTTTTTCAACACTAACACAAGTGCGAAAAGTGGTTTTTCAACACTAACACAAGTGCGAAAAGTGGTTTTTCAACTCTATCACAAGTGCAAAAAGTGTTTTTTCCACACTAATACAAGTGCAAAAGTGGTTTCCTGCACCAACACAAGTGCGAAAAGTGGTTTTTCAACACTAACACAAGTGTGAAAAGTGGTTTCCTTCACCAACACCAGTGCCCTCTCTCTCTCAAGACCGGATGTGTCAATTGTTACGGACACGACTTAAGATGTTGCTTGACCGAGCGGAATGGCCGCCGTGTTCGCACAGTTTACCCGATTCTTCCCCAACTCACCCGATTCCACTCGAACGTTGGCCGAATCGCGCTACGCTAAATCAATGAAGGAAAGGACACAACGGCTGGGATAAATGAAACGGCACAAGGGGGTACAGTTCTCAAGACCTCCGGAGGAGGATATAATTGGTGATGCAGAAAAGGGGTAGATTACAAGGTAAGAGGTAAAGCACAGAAAAGATGGGCACTTAGACACAGTCTTATCTTATCCCCGACAGACCACAGACAAACGGGACAAGACTGACTGACACAGGGATTGATGGCGGGGAAGGACAGGCAGTCGATAGCACAAATTGGCGTTTTGTTTTCATCTTTTCTGTACCTTTGTCTTCGAGAGAGAGAGAGAGCGCACAGTTCGGTGTTGAGAGGGTCTTAAGCCGGCGGTCTGGCATGGCCGCCCGGGGGAGGTCTTTTCTTCACTTTGTGGTTGTGTTTAATGGCTTTAGGCTATAGCTGATCTGTTTGTTGGTGTTCGACAAACATTGGGTTCTCTCGGTTCTCGTTTACGAACGTGTCTTTGGTCGATTTAGAATGGCGGGCGAACGTTTCCGCATTGATACGTACGAATCGCTAACTCGTAAACACGGGCTAGCTTGTGTTCCTCCCAACGAGGTGGAAATTAACGATGTGCTTTCCGCCATTGGAAACATCGTTGGTGCACACAGTATTCGCGCTGCCTCTCGTATGAATAAGAAATTCGTCGTATTTTTGTCCGAGGAGCACATGGTAGCGAGTGTAGTCGAACAAGGCTTGTTCATTGAACCGAACACGTTCCTCTCTGTGTTCGCTTTACAAGCCCCGACGGTAAAGATTAACATCAGTAATATCCCGCCATTTATTAGAAATGAGGATTTACGGGAACAATTAAACAAGTTCGGTAAGGTCGTATCGAGGATTTCGATGGTGCCGATGCGAAATGTTTGCGATCGATTCAAACATGTCATGTCCTTCAAGAGAGTGGTGTACATGATACTGTCTGCACATGTAAAAACGCTCAATGCGTGTTGAGTGTGAAAATCAACAGCTTTGAATACAAAATGTATGTATGTCTCCAAGGAGGCTATGACGTGTTTCGAGTGTGGGGCTTACGGGCATGTGAGGAGTGCCTGCGCCAATGCGGTTATACCGCAGGAACGCGGAGGATTGGTGAGGAGCGACTCCTCTTCACCGCACATCGACGGGGAGGAGGCGGATCGAGTGGTTAAGCCACCCACCGCACCGACTGCGGTAAGCGAACCGCCAGACCCGACCACTCCGACCGGGGGGGAAGTGATAGATTTAGAACGTGAGGTGACTAACCCCGCCCCCCCACCTGAGGTGGGAATTAAAGTGGTTGAACCCTCTCCCATTTCGTCCACTGTACACGACAGTGCGGGCGATATCATGGAAGTATCGGTAGCGGACACCAGGAAAAAAGGTCAGAAGCGTTCAAGTGATGAATCCTGTGATTCCGAAGAAAAACAAAATAAGATTCAGATCGTGTCAGGCTCGCAGGACCTCCAGGGTGAGGCCTACACCGGAAACTCCTTGGCGGTAATGGAGATGGTACCGGAAGTGTGTGTACGTGAGGAAGTTTCGCTTGCATCACTTGCTGAGATTGAGTATGACCCGGAAAATAGTCGATCCTCTAAGGATGTGGTAAGTCCTTGTCCTCATAACCAAACTCGCTCAGACGAGTTAGCAGCTGGATCTGCTAGTGAGGAAAAAATAGATAAAGGGGAAAGTCCTTTCGACTGTGAGGATAACGTTAACCCTTCCCTGGCAGATAAAAATGAAAGGGATGATGAGGTGGGTGACATACTTACAGCCACAGGGGATATGGTAAATTTGGAAGGGTCTGCAAAGCGTGCGGAGGTCCTTGACCCTGTGGAATTGCTGTTTCCAAAACTGAGTGTTCAATAAATAGTAGGAAAAGGTGCAGATCAAGACGAAGCACTTGATTCTGATGAAACCTCTTCTGGTGTGGCAGTTGTGTTACATCCTAGACTCCAGCCGTTGGAGATCAGATGTAGGGAAATTTGCAAGGGCCATTTACTATCTGTGGAGTTTGTCAGCGGTAACCAAAAGATTTGCACGACTAATGTATACTGCCCTAGTGCGAACTCTGCAAGAAGTGCTTTGCTTCACAAGTTAGCGGGTTTTTTAAGCACTATTGACCTGTCCTTGTTGGTTTGCTTGGGGGGAGACTACAACTGTACCCTCAACCCACCACTTGATAGAAACACTCCTGAGCCTCATCCACCGAGTGCAAGGCCTTTGGCACAGCTCATTAAAAAATTTCAACTTGTGGATGTGTGGCGGGTACAGAACCCTAACATCCGGCAGTACACGTGGGTTTGTGCCGCAATAAATCATTTGACAATGGCTCGTTTGGATATAATTTATGTCAACCATGATGAGGTAAATCTTGTTAAGAATTCTTATATAAGGCCATATGGTTTTTCTGATCATCACATGGTCGTGGTTGTACGTGGCTTACCTCATCACGTTTGTAGAAGTGCATATTGGACTTTCAATGTCAAACTTTTACAAAGTGAGCATTTCAAAGAAGCATTCAGAATGGTATGGAAGGAATGTGAAATGCAAAAGTTTTCCTCCCTAAATTTAAGGCAATGGTGGGATTGCACAAAATCCCAAATTAAGTGTTTTTGCCAGCAATACTGCCGTTATAATACCTGTAACACACTCGGTGTGATATCTGCCTTAAAAAACGATATACTTTATTGTCAGCAGAAATCTGGAATGTCCAACGGAAATGTCCAGCTGTTGTCAGAGAAAAGAACACGACTGGCTGAAATGGTGAAAGAGCGTGCATCTGGTGCTTTCGTCCGACTGCGAATGGACAATATCCAACTTGACAAACCCAACAAAGACTTTTTCAATTTGGAAAAGACAGCCAAGATCCCTCAACAAATTCACGCTTTACGCCCTTCTGCCGGTGCACTTCTGTCTTCTCAAAGTGACATCAAGAATGAATTACAAAACTTTTATTCAAAGCTGTTTGCCTTGAGAACGGTGAACCAGGAAAACAGAAACGGGATGTTTGAACTGCTCCCATCTCTGTCTGAAGACCAGCAACAACAACTGGAGCCTGGCATCTCTCTCGGAGAACTTACTGCTGCTCTTAAAGGAATCCAAGATGGGAAAGCCCCTGGACTTGACGGCCTCCCAGTTGAATTTTACAAGGCCTTTTGGGACATTCTAGGCCCTACTCTACTTGACATCTTTCATGATAGCCTTGAACAAGGTGAATTGCCATTAAGTTGCCGGAGGTCAGTTTTGTGTCTCCTTCCAAAAAAAGGGAACTTGCAAGACGTCACAAATTGGCGGCCTGTGTCGCTCCTAAATACGGACTATAAAATACTATCGAAGGCGCTCGCGATACATCTAAAGAAAGTCATCCACATTTTGATTGATATTGATCAGTCGTATTGTGTTCCTGAGCGTTCTATTTACGATAACATTTTTTTGGTGAGAGACTTGATCAGTCTCGATCGTACTACATCTCATGGTTTTGGTTTGGTTCTTTTAGATCAAGAAAAAGCTTTTGACAGTGTTGACCATTCTTTTTTGTTTGCTATACTAAGGAGAGCTGGTTTTGGACAAAATTTTGTTTCCTATGTTAAGCTGTTGTATGAAAATGCATCCTGTCTGTTGAAGGTAAACAACAGCTTATGTCGCCCTTTTCCCTTTCAGCGAGGCATCCGTCAGGGCTGCCCGCTTTCAGGTATGCTCTACAGTCTCTCGGTCGAACCTTTACTAGCTTTGCTCCGCAACTCAGTGGAAGGAGTCTCCTTAAAAAAAAAATACAAAATGGTTACTTCAGCTTATGCGGATGACATTTGTGTTTCTGTTTCCAGCCAAAATGATGTGGGCGAGGTCTCTCGATGTTTGTCTCAGTTTGAGCTCACTTCCACGGCAAAAGTAAATTGGAGCAAAAGTGTTGCCTTATGGGTGGGCCCCAGTCCACCTTCCTCAGCTCTGCCTGTGTTACCAGGAGGAATGCAGTGGAATAAAGAGGGGTTTAAATATTTAGGGTTATTTGGGCTTTGGGCTTCTCTTTGGGCGCCTTTGGATAAAAGTGGATAAAAGCTTGGGCAGTGGATAAAAGTGCCTTTGGGCTTCTTGAAAAGCGCTATACAAAATAAATGAATTATTATTATTATTATTATTTCTCGGAGTCCAAGCATATGAACAAAAAAATTGGGAGGGTTTCTTGGAAAGAATTAAGCAGAAACTGGCTAGATAGAAATGGTTGCACCACCTTCTATCGCTCAAGGCAAGGGTGACAATAATAAATAACCTGGTGGTTCCATTTATTTGGCATAAAGTTATCTCCCTCCAACCTCCGAGATACTTGGTCACAGGCATTCAGAGGGTTCGAACTCAGTTTTACTGGGGAGGCCACCATTGGCTTGGACCAGACATGGTGTGCAGACCCAGAAATGCAGGTGGCCAAAGCTTGATACATGGTCCGAGTCGGATAATGGCTTTCCGCATGTTGACGATAAAGCGTTTATTGTATGGTGAGTGTGTCCTGTGGCGGCCTCTCACAAATGCTTGGCTGCAGGAAGCAGATGGGTTGAGGTATGACCGAGAGCTCTTCCTCATGAACCTGCAGCATGTCAATACGACTCTGCTCCCCGAGTTTCATCAGAGCCGATTGAATGTCTGGCAAGTCCTTGGAATACAACGATTAGAGGTGTCCTTCGATGCCAAAAAATATATGCTTGAGCCATTGGTTCTGAATCCTTTATTCCCTGAAATTTCAACCTCAGGTAATTTATGCATTGCTTCACCAGTAATGGAATAAACAGAGTGCGAGACCTGATGCAGCCTTCCCGAAATGGATGGTTATTCACCGGTTCTCTAACATGAAAAGTGGGGGTTTGTTCATCTAGAATGGTGGACAAAGTTTTGAGAGTTGTGATTAAAACTTTCAGGGAATTAAATATTGGGTGGACTGGGGCAGATGAAGTGGTGGACTCTCGTCTCTATTTCCCCGAGCTCCAAATCACCTCAAAAAAACAACAGTGTCTCTTCTCAAATTCAGATGGTTGTGGTGTGTTTCATGTGATTGGGGAAAAAGTTATTTATGGGATATGCCAAGAGGTGCTTATACCGGGTTTCACAAAACCTTTTAAAAATCGGTGGGAGGAGATCATTCCGGCTAGTTCGTTCCTATCTCCAGTGTGGAAAGAGATGTATAGGTCTCCAACACTAGGTCGAACCGGAGACTTAAATTGGAGATTAGTTCATCAGGCCCTGGTCACCAAATACTTTTTTTTCTTTTTTTTGTATACTGAATCGAGGCTCGTGAAAGAGCTGATATTTACTTCACAAACAAATCAACCAGACAAACAAAATATATAAAAAGAGGGCGCGGAAGACAAGAGAAGGGGAAGCACACAAACACTTGAGAGCACACAACATTTAAGAGCAGGGAGATGTGTGGGAGGGAGAGGGCTTCGGGGGAGGAGGCGTGGGAAGGGGGGGGTGGGGGGGAAATATAAAACACAAGGACACCAAGGACTTCCAGGACAGAAGTTGGTATTCAAAAAAGTGGAATTGGGGTGAAATTAGCGGGGATAGAAAAGATCAAGGTTTTGGATGGGGGAAGATAAGAGATGGTGGTGAACAGCTGTTTTAAAGACCTGGAGGGTGGAGTGGGTTTGAAGAGAGTGAGGGTGAGGGAGTTTGTTCCAGAGGCGGGAGAAAAGAGGAATGAAGGAGTGAAGGTGACCAGAGAGTCTTGCTTTTGGCAGTTTAACCATAAGAGGGTTGCAGGCAGATCTTGTGCGACCTGTAGGAATATTTGCGGGACAGAGCCCAGAGAGAGCTGGGGGGGCAAGGCCAGAGAGGAGTCGGTAGAAGACGGAAAGACCACCAACCTGCCTGCGGTGAGTGAGTGAGAGGCCCTTGGAGTTAGCTTCATCGCGGGAGATTCCAATGATTCTGAATGCTTTGGTTTCAACAGCGTGAAGACGAGCTAGGTGTGAGGCAGGAGCACTAGCCCAGAGGGGAGAGCAGTATTCCATTGAGCTGTGGATGAAAGCCTTGTATGTGGTGAGGAGCTCAGGTGTGCCAAGGAAGGACTTCGCACGACGGAGGATGCCCAGTCGGCGACTGGCTTTGGAGGCCAGATTTGAAATGTGGTTTTCCCAGGAAAGATCATGGCAGATAGTGAGACCCAAAAGCTTGAGTGACAGAATTTCTTGGAGAGGATTATTCAGAAAGTGGATGGGAGGGTTGTCCAGTCAGTCTTTTCGGAGAGACATCGTAAGAGTGTGAGATTTGTCAGGATTGAAAGACATGTTCCACTTGTTTGCCCAGACTGTGATTTTGTCCAGGTCTGCAGAGAGTGAGGAGGCTGCAGACTGCCGATCTGAGGGATGAAGAATGGAGCGACAGAGAGTAGAGTCATCAGCAAAGAGATGGAGAGGATTTTCAAGAGAGTCAGAGAGATCATTGATGAAGACCAGAAAAAGCACAGGGCCCAGAACACTGCCTTGGGGAACTCCAGCCTGAACAGGAAGAGGAGATGAGAGAAACCCATTCAGGGCCACACGTTGACTATGACTAGAGAGGAAGTCCTCCAGCCATGCGTGGAGATTTCCATGTATACCAAAAGAGGAGAGTTTGGTGAGCAGAGCGAGGTGCCAGACCGTATCGAAGGCACGTGATATGTCAAGGGAGACAGCTCTAATTTCCTGTTTGGCATTGAGGACCTCCATCCATTGTTGAGAAAGCAGAAGCAGCATGTCCAGTGTAGAGTGACCAGGTCTGAAACCAAAATTGATGATCAGAGATCAAGCCATTGGAGAAGAGGAAAGATTTCATATCTGAAGCAATGATGGATTCCATGACTTTGCTGATTTGCTTGACTTTGCTTCCTTGACTTTGCTTCCATGACTGTGCTTTGATTGTGCATGATTGTGCATGATTCCATGACTTTGCTTTGCTTTGCTGATACTTAATAAGTTGATCCCTCTGTACAGTATGTTTGTCCTTTTTGTGAAGAGGCTGAAAATGTGACCCATGCTTTTGTGAAATGTAGGAGATTGGTACCCCTTTTTTGTTTCCTCCAACAGTTATTTTATAAATTTAAGTTTGTTTTTTCTGTTGCAATTTTTGTGTATGGCATTGAAAGGAGCACCAAGAACAAGACAGCGGCCCCCTGTTGTGAAAATTCAATCAAGTCCACAACTTTGTCCCATAGGTAGGTTTAATAACAATCAGATCTCTGGCATCATCCTGTAGAATACAATCATGCAATATATATCAGGTTCGTGGCATCGTATAGGAAGGATCGATAATATTAGTCAATGCAAGCAAGCCTAGAATGTCTGCATGTACGTACCATCCGAGTCTCCATGTCATTGAGTAAATGTCGCAGGAGTGGTCTGGAGTCGCGGACGTCCGAGGTCTTATAGACGCCTCTCAGTGGTTTAAGGGAGCATCACACCTGGGTTCAACTTTGATACATTTTCACTACAGCCCCTTTCTTGAATTTTCTGTGCGGAATTGCTAAACTTGCAATTTATAAAACTAGGAAGATCAAATTGAGTGGCCGAGATGAAAATGTGCTCTTTTGCTTTAAAGGAATAGTGTCGGCCCGGATAGGTTTCGGCAGTGTGAACGACGATTTTTTTTACAGATGAGGTGTTGAGTTTGTTTTTGTAAATTTTACTTATGCTTATTGTCCACATATACATGTATATACATCCTTTTTGGTTGTACAACTTTCTTTTCTTGTAAAAATTCGTGGTGTTTTTCCATGTGTGTTTTGATACTTTTATAATAAAAGCACACAAAAGTCTCTCTCTCTCTCTCTCTCTCTCTCTCTCTCTCAACCCATGCAGGCCATTTGTGTTGGGCGTGGCATCATGGCGGCTGTGAGCAACTGCTCTGTGTTGTGGTGAGTCCTTTGTGTGATTTTCTCCTCCCCTGCCCTCCCCTCCCTCTCCTTTTCCATCCTGTGTGCTTTAGCGTTTTGTTTTCATCAGTTCTACACCTTTGTCTTCGAGAGAGAGAGGATTGAGAGCCAGCCCATTTTGGATGCGGCCTACAGGCTTTGACGGCACTTTGTAAGCCTCTTTCTGTGCTTATAATGCACGTTTGTCATTTATTTTAGTTCGATTTATTTAGGTTTGGTACCTTCTTGTCCGGTTCGGACAAGTGGGGGGCGCAAATGTGCTGGTATGGCGAATGCACGCTCTTGGTTAGAGGCGTTCGATAGTCTAACGAGGAAACATGCATTTGTGTGTGTTCCACCAGAAGGAGTCCTCACTGAGGATGTGGTACTGGCAGTGGGGAAAAGAATCGGGTGCGAACATGTCCGAGCTGCCTCACAAATGAATCAAAAAGTTGTTATTTTTGTGTCCAAAGAAAATTTTGTTCACGACGTCGTGAGTGCAGGTTTAACCACAGAGAGTGGTGTTTTTATGTTAGCGTCCCCTATGGATACTCCAGCGATGAAAATCGTCGTATCAAATGTACCACCATTTATATCAAACGACAAACTGATGTCAGTCCTTTCTCGGTATGGAACAGTTGTGTCGAGAATGTCCATGGTCCCCTTGAAGAGCTGAGACGAGAGGATAAAACATGTTATGAGTTTCCGTCGCCAAGTTTACATGGTACTTCCCGATTGTGGTGATGATACAGGGTTAAATATTTCATTTAAAGTAAAATCCGACGATCGGGAGTATCAAATGTACGCCTCGTCAGCCTCACTAACGTGCTTTCACTGTGGAGCCTTTGGTCACGTTAAACGTTTCTGTCCCAAGGTTTCGTGTTCAAAATGTGGGGAAAATGGTCACGTAGACACCGAGTGTAAAAAGGATAAGAATACTCGTGTTCCTATTAAACCGACTGGAGTTAATCCTGTGAGTTTACCGGTTCCTGCGGTTCCCTCCTGCAGTGAGACGTACAATAGCAGCATTGATGTGCATGTCCCGAGTCTTGATAACGATCATACTTCACTTCCTGTTACAGAAACTGAAGCGACCCCAACTCGCACAACCTTTGCTGCCATTCCCTCATGTAGTGAAGGAATGGAGGAGGATCCTATTATTTGTTCTAAAAAACGAAGGGCATCGGTTGCTAATTTTTCTACCAGTAATCCAAAAAGGTGGTGTTGGAGAAGGCCAGTGTAGCTGAACACACACCTCAATGTTCCTCATGCTTCCATCGGGTTTGGAAAAAAGGATAGTGAATCGGGTGCTGCAATTGAGGAAAATATGTCTGAAAGTTTGTGTACAAACTCTGTGGACGCAAATTGCTATATGGGTGAAATAAGTTGCAATGCTGAATACGTTGATAAACCCTCGAATGAACCGTTACGATCATTAGTCACTGTGAACGAGCAGACAGTGACTGACTCATCCCTCCACAGTGCTGCTCTACCGATGCGGATTCAAAACTGTGTTACCGAGTCGCTCATTGATTGGGTAGATTGTGCTCCACAAGAGGATGAAACCGAGGTTTCAACTCATGACGAGCACAAATATCACCATGGCATCGTGGATCGCACAGTGGAGCTCTCCAGCGAATCCCCAGAGATACTGACAATTCCCATAGTGACCATGGAAGCCGACATCCTCGATCCTGGAGGGACCTTGTCAGACTTGTCGGAATCTGATGAGGATGACGAGGTGCCCGAGTTGTCTCAGTCTCAGTTGAGTCAGCCAATGATATCTCCTCAACTCGTACTCTCTTTTCTGAATGAAACCTACAGACAGCGAAATGTAGTTATCAGGGATACATTTCCTGATTTAGGTTCATTTATTCAATCAGCAAAGGAAATAACAAGAAAGGGCAAAGAATTTCCACTAACAAGGTCACAATTTCACCGACTCAGGAAAATTATTACAAAAGCCGGTCTTGAGATTTCGCAACACCCAATCAAGCCTTTTGATAAGGAATGAAGCAAATTACCTTTGCCACCTTGAACATTAACGGTGGAGGTGCAAAGCCCAACCGCCAAGCTCAAGTGCAAAATTTGTTTCGGCGTAATAATATTGATGTACTTTTACTGCAGGAAACGCACATCACCCAAAACGTAGAATATGATTGGTGTCGCGTTTTTGGGGGACAGTGCTTTTTTAGCAACCTGTCTTCCCTTTCGGCGGGTGTTGCTTTCATACTTCGACCAGGGCTAGTACTTGAGTCAATCCTCTTCCAGGAGATTGTTAAAGGCCGATTCAGCTCTCTTGAACTGGTGGTTAATAATTTCCATTTCACATTATTCAATGTGTACGCACCAAGTGAGAGTACAGAATGGAAAGCTTTCTTTGCGTCTGTGATTAATCACCTGCGGACAGTTGATCTAAACCAATGTGTGTGTATCGGGGGGTGATTTCAACTGTACCTTTGAACCTGTAATGGACAGGAAATCGGCAGAACCTCATCCTGAATCATGTATTGATTTATCCCTTTTCCTTTCTCGGGTTGGTTTGCTAGATGTATGGAGGGTACTTTTCCCCGATGAACCTCAGTTTACCTGGACCCGCATCACCAGATGAAGAGTGTCCTTTGCGAGACTTGACCGATGGTATATAAACTCACCTTTTAGAAACGCTAGTCTCTCCGGATTATTTGCCGTCAATATTCTCAGACCATCATTTAGTAACCATGGGGTTTCTTTTTCCTTTGTCAACACATAAAAGTGCACACTGGAAATTTAATACCAGTCTTCTAGAAGATTATCTATTTAAAAAAGCCTTCCAAGTTTTCTGGGCGAATCAAATCCTAAGAAAGCCCTCTTTTTCTTCAGTTAATCTTTGGTGGGACAATACGAAAGCCCAGATTCGGGTGTTTTGTCAACAGTTTAGAGCAAACATTACAAATGTTAAGAATGTAACAATGACTTGTTTGGAAGCTGACATTGTACAGCTCGAATCTGGGCTTTCGTATTGTCCCACCAAAGATTAACTGAAGAAAAAGAGGGCTTTTCACCGACTCAGGAAAATTATTACAAAAGCCGGTCTTGAGATTTCGCATTATTACAAAAGCCGGTCTTGAGACTAGCGTTTCTAAAAAAGGTGGGACAATACCTTCTTCCAAAAGCTGGTGGGACAATACGAAAGCCCAGATTCGGGTGTTTTGTCAACAGTTTAGAGCAAACATTACAAATGTTAAGAATGTAACAATGACTTGTTTGGAAGCTGACATTGTACAGCTCGAAGGTAAACTTGCTAAAAATAATAATGCAAGAAACTTCCAGTTATTATGAGAAAATAAGACTCAGTTGAGAGAGTTAATCCAGGAGAAAGCAGCAGGGTTGTTGCTCAGACTAATGGTTAAGAACTTAAAGGTTTTAGATACCCCTAGTAAAGCTTTTTTTCGTCTGGATTCTGTCAGTAAAGCACCCAAGAACATTTTTTTCTGTAATTAATCCTGGCGGAGCTGTTGTTGTAAATCCCAGAGACAGACGGTTATGTGTTCAAGATTTCTTTTCCAAACTGTTTTCAAAACAGGTTGTTGTGATGAAACAATGAGACTTTTAACCTCTCACCTATCCTCGTTAACTGAGCTCCAGCGGCTGGATATGGACTCGCCAATTACGCTCGAGGAGTTAACGCAAGCCCTGGCTGGAATGGACTCGGGAAGAGCCCCTGGAATCGATGGACTGCCTGCTGAATTTTATGTGGAATTTTGGGAACTATTTGGTCCAGAACTGATGCATGTTCTTGAATCATCACTGACTCATGGAGAGTTGCCTTTAGGTTTGAGAAGAGTGGTGATGTCCCTTCTTCCAAAGGCTGGTGATTTGCGACACATGAAGAATTGGAGACCTGTTTCTCTACTATGCACTGATTATAAAATCCTTTCAAAAGTTTTGGCGAATCGAGTTAAAAAGGTAATTTGCGATTTGGTTCACCCTGATCAGAGTTATTGTATCCCAGGTAGATCTATGTAATGACAACATATTTTTCATTAGAGATCTCATAGATGGCAACTGCGTGCAGAATGACTTTGGTATAATTTTTCTTGATTTAGAAAAGGCTTTTGATAGCATAGATCATGTCTTTTTGAATCATGTGCTTGAAGCTTGTGGATTTGGAGCTAATTTCAGAACTTATATTGCTTTATTGTACAACAATATATTCAGTTTAGTTAAGGTGAACAATGAGCTTTGTTCTCCCATACAGGTTCAAAGGGGGGTAAGGCAAGGTTGCCCTGTCTCCGGCTTACTGTTCACCCTTGTAATGGAATCACGTTTCTGGAATGAGTATATCTCCTAAACATCCTCCAGTTGTCGTATCGGTGCATGCTGATGATGTTGCAGTCATTGTTACAAACAATAACGACATTTCAGCTCTTGCTAAGTGCCTACATTTGTTTGGTTTAGCTTCCTCGTTGAAGTGCAACTGGGAAAAGAGCAAAGCGTTATGGGTTCAATCTGTCAGGGACAGTGCATCTAGAATGGCGCAAGGCCCGTCAATACACCTTCCTGCAAGTTTAAAGTGGGTGGATGAAGGTGTTCGCTATCTTGGAGTGTTTCTTGGATCCCCACAGTACGGCCAGAAAAACTGGGAAGGTGTTGCTGAACGTGTAAAAAAAGAGATTGAGTAGATGGAGGAAAGCGCTGCCTCACCTTTCATTCAGTCACGTGAAAAAGTAAGTACACCCCATGTAAAGTTTTGACTTTTTCAGCATATTTCAACATACAGCTATTTGATCTTCATTTCAACAATATTGATAGATAAAGGTGATATAATATAACAAATATCATGAAACATTTACATTTTGTAGCCCATTGTATAATTTAAATAAACATAAATGCAAATTTCGCATGTGGAAAAAGAAAGTACACCCCTACATTTATCACTACTTGAAATACCTAAAATTAGAATCAGGGGCACCAGCTCAGGTGCAAATGATTAGAACATCGTTAGAGAGGATCTTGGAGGAACCTGTCTTATTTAAACCTCAGACATTTAGTTTGGTTTGCTCTTTGTTGTTGAAGTGTGTGGCGTCACCATGCCGAGATCAAAAGAGCTGTCTGAGGCCTTTAGAAAGAAGGTTATAGACGCATACGAGTCGGGGAAGGGATTTAAAAAGATCTCGAAACAATTTGAAATCGATCATTCGACTGTCCGGAAGATCATCTACAAGTGGAGAAGATTCCAAACAACTGCCAACTTGTTCAGGCCAGGCTGCCGCAGCAAGTTCAGCCCGAGAACAGACTGCAAGATGCTGAAAGAAGTCTCTAAGAACCCCAGAATGTCATCACGGGACCTACAGGTAGCTCTTGCCACTGTTGATGTCAAAGTGCACGAGTCTACCATTAGAAAGAGGCTGCACAAATTTGATCGACATGGGAGGTGTGCCAGGAGGAAACATTTGCTGTCCAGAAAGAACATCAGGGCAAGACTAAAGTTTGCCAATGAACACCGAGGCAAAAACCAGCACTTCTGGAACAATGTGCAATGGACAGATGAGTCAAAGGTAGAGCTTTTTGGCCACAGTACCAGAAGACATATTTGGCGAAAACCAAAGACAGCATTTGACCACAAGAACCTGATACCAACTGTAAAGCATGGTGGTGGAAATATTATGGTTTGGGGCAGCTTTGCTGCATCAGGGCCTGGGGAGCTCACAATTACAGAATCCACAATGAATTATTCATTGTAGCAGAGGGTGCTTGAGGATAATGTAAGGTAAACATACCAATAAATCCACCAAGGAATGGCTGAAAAGAAAGAAATGGAGGGTTCTGGAATGGCCAAGTCAAAGCCCGGATCTAAATCCCATCGAGATGTTGTGGGGTTATTTGAAACGAGCTGTGCATGCAAGAAACCCCTCAAACATCGCACAGCTGAAAGAATTCTGAATGGAGGAGTGGGCAAAAATTTCTCCAAGTTGATGTCAGAGACTGGCAGACAGTTATAAGAAACGCCTACTTGAGGTTGTTTCTGCCAAAGTGGGCAATACCACCTATTAGAGCGAAGGGTGTACTTACTTTTTCCACATGCAAAATTTGCATTTATGTTTATTTAAATTATACAATGGACTACAAAATGTAAATGTTTCATGATATTTGTTATATTATATCACCTTTATCTACCAATGTTGTTGAAATGAAGATCAAATAGCTGTATGTTGAAATATGTTGAAAAAGTCAAAACTTTACATGGGGTGTACTTACTTTTTCACGTGACTGTATAAGGGCCGAGTTTTGGTCGTCAAGAACCTAGTCGCCTCCTTCTTGTGGCACAGATTCATCTGCCTGCAACCACCAGAAGGCTTGGTGAAGGAAGTGCAAAGGCAACTGTTGGAGTTATTTTGGGGAGGGCATCACTGGTTACGGCCAAACGTTGTATGCCGTCAATTGGCCGAGGGTGGCCAGAGTATGGTCGACGTCAGGAGCCATATAATGGCCTTTCGGCTATGCTCTGTGCAAAAACTTTTGGCGAAAGAGCAATTACCAAACCATGTTTTGGCCACCCACATTTTGCGGCAAGCTGGCGGGCTGGGATATGGCTGCGAATGTTTCTTGGTCCTGCTTCAACAAGTTGACACACCTCCTCTTCCTGTTTTTTATCAGAGTGTGTTGAATGCTTGGCAGAACCTCACAGTGTGCCGTCAAGAAGACAACTACGACATCCATATGTTTGCACAAGAGCCTTTGTTCTGCAATCGGCTTTTCCCAAACATGCCCAAAAGTAGGGACCTCTGCCAGCATTTCATAATTGCCGGCATCAAAAAAGTATGGCACCTCCGGCAAGTTTCAGTTTGCGGGTGGAAATCAGCTCGAGAAGTAGCCGAGCTAGCAGGAATTTGGTCCGAAAGAGTGACTGCAAAAGTGTTGAGAGAGGTGATACGAATAGGGGTACGGCTGAGAGTATGCTGGTTCCACGAGCCCCAAACCATTGCACGATGAGTGGGTTTTTCCTGGGTTACTGGTGCACTTCAAGTTGGAAGACTTACCCCCGGTTAGCATGCGGTTAAGCCCCTTTCAAGAGACTAGCAGTAAAGAGCTATACAAGTCATGTGTCAAGTTACTGCTGGGGGATACGCCGCTAAATGGAGTAATCCGGTGGAAGAGACTGTTGCCTGTGGGGACCCCCCTCTGAACCTGTATGGAACTCCATGTATAGCAAGCTCATAAGGAAAAGATCTGGTGATCTCCAATGGAGACTGATCCACTGGATAGTCCCCTCCAATAAGTTAATCAACCATTTCTCTCATACATCCACATGTTGCCCGTTCTGCATATGTACGGAGGACGTGTTCCACGCCTTCATTAATTGTGTGAGATTGGTTCCTTTGTTTCGGTGGTTTAATCTTGTGGCACACAGAATGAATGTTGGTTTCTCGTTGTGTTCTTTTATTTTCGGCTTTAATGCCAAGTCAAGCAAGGAAAACATGTTAATGAGGTTTCTTGTCGCAACAGCCAAGCTGGCAATATATCTCTCAAGAAGGGAGAAAATGAACGGTAAACCTGCCGGGGAATGCAATGTTATGTTGTTTTTCAATGCCCTCGTGTCAGCAAGACTTAAACTAGAGTTTTGTTTCTATAAGGATGCAAGCAATCTTGATGAATTCACCAATACTTGGTGTCATGAAGGGTTGTGTGAGGTTCGTGAGAACCAACTGGTAATATTTTTCTAGTTTTATTTGTAGATTGTATAAAGTTAATGGTTTATTTTGGCAAATTGTGTGCCATGATAATTCAGGACCCTTTTCGTTTCATTGTTTTTTCATGTATTTATGGTTGGTGTAAAGATATAAATATATATTTTTTGTATTATTTTGATAATAAAAGGACTTCAAAAGTCAAAAGTCTCTCTCTCTCTCTCTCTCTCTCTCTCTCTCTGTCGCCACCTGCTGGCCATTTGTATGCTGGTTGTACTGTCATGGCGTCTGCTTGTGGAGGCCTGTGAGTGCTCTGTGTTGTTGCTCCATTCCCCCCCCCCCCCCCCCCGTTTTCCCCGCTCTGTGTCCTTGTGCCTGTTCGTGGAGTCTTTCTGGTGATTCCCATATACGTTGAGACGGGAGAGAGAGCCGGAGAGCACAGGGTGATCGCTGGTAAGGGTTCGCCGTTTTTGGGCGTCGCCCGATCGGTGTTTGCTCCTTCATCTTAAACCTCTATTTCCTTTTTTTCCTTTCGTTTATCTTTCCTTCAGTTTGTTTTGTTGCCTCCCTTTTCCGAAGTTAGGGAAATCAGAGAGGTCTGATTGCTTCCCATTCCCGGTGTTCGGGTAGGGAAGATTGTATTATATATTCACCCTCCCCGAGTTGGGGAGGGGTTGTAAGTGCAGCTGTTCCAGCATGGCAGCTGCACTATCTCGATTTACGGCCTTTCAGAGCCTGACCCGTAAGCACGGGTTCTTTTGTGTACCTCCGGAACGTGAGGTTAGTGTCGAGGACGTTGTCCTCGCAACCGGTCGTGTTGTCGGGATCGACAAGGTTGTTGCCGCTTCGCGGATGAACAAGCGGATCGTTATTTTTTTGTCCGACGTGGATTGTGTCCCACAAATTGTCGAACAGGGTTTGACAATCGATCCAGATTTATTTGTAATGATTTCCACACTAGATAGCCCAGCGATAAAAGTCGTGATATCAAATTGCCCCCCATTTGTATCCGACGATGTACTAATTAAAGAATTGTCCCGATACGGTACCATCGTGTCTCGTATCTCCATGATTCCCTTCGGGTCACGAAACAACGATTTAAGGCACGTGGTTTCATTCCGGCTGCAAGTGTTTATGATTTTAAAAAATTTCCAGAAGGATTTAAACCTTATAATAAAATTAAAACATCAACAGAACGAATATACAGTGTACGTGTCCACCAACGTTCTAAAATGTTTTGGCTGCGGACAATTTGGGCATGTTAAGCATGACTGCCCCCGAAAAGAGAATTCTCCACAAGTGCAACCTCCCCTCCGAACCGGGAATAAGCAACCCCCCCACCTTCCCACCACCGATCCAAACCCTTCCACCATCGACCCAAGCCTTCCCACCACCGACCCAAGCCTTCCCACCACCGAACCAAACCTTCCCACCACCGAACCAAGCCTTCCTGCCGCCGAACCAAGCCCTCCCACCACCGACCCGAACCTTCCCACCATCGACCCAAGCCTTACCACCACTGATCCCAATCTGTCCACCACCGACCCAAGCCCTCTTACCACCAATCCAAACCCCCCCCCCCCCACCGTACCCCCTTCCCCTCCCCTTGAAACAGGGGCCCCTCCCTCTACTGAAGGATCTAATTGCAGCCATCTCCTGTTAACGATAGATCTCACCCCCCAGGCGACATCGTCCAATCACAGCTTGTTGCCTGCTATAACTGATCCTACCTCTCTCGCCGTGGTAGCCGATGGGAATCCCCTCCCGAAGATCACGTCCTCCCTCCCCCCCCCCCTCCCCCCAAACCCTTGCAATCTCTTCCCACTAACCAGGCCGAGTTTCAGTTAGTCTGCCCAAAAGGAAAAAGACATCTGCAAACAACAGATGAAAACGGTCATCTCTTTAAAAAACCTACAACTGAAAACCGACAGCCCCTCCTCTCTGGCCTAGATTTGTCCCTCGTCACAGAAAATCGTTTCTCGGTATTGGAGGACATAGATGTGGATGAATCCTCGCCCTTGTCTACTGACCTAGAAACTGGTATGGTTGAACCGCAAAAATTAGTACCCCCCCCCTCCCCTGAAGATGGCTCATTTCTCTCCCTCCCCGTCCCCTCCCTCTATGGACTATGCCCCATCCGATAACGTGGAGGGATGTGATGACGGTGAGGAGATAAATGATGAAAACCAGTGTGACACACCATCTGAGCCATCTGATATAGATGACTCTGTTAGTGAATGTGGTAGCCTTAAGGAAGAAGAAATCCCTCCAATCCCTCCCTCCGAGATAAAAAGGTTTCTTAAGGACACATTCCGAAAAAGGAATGTTGTTATAGAAACCTTTTTTCCGGAGCTACCTGATTTTATACATTCCGCTAGACTGATGGTAAAACGGCCCCACGTTTTTAATTTCAATTCCTCCCAACGTCACCGTTTAAAGAAGTGGTTGCAAAAAGCTAAGAATGAACTGCTATCAAAAAATTGAGTGGTGGTCACTCCTCCTTATAGCTGTAATGAGTTTTTCCATTTGTAGCTTGAATATTAACGGAGGATGTAGCTCTGTCCGTAAAGTTCAAGTAAGGGATTTTTTATTACAGAAGAAAGTTGACATTGCCCTCTTACAAGAGACCCATGCCAACGACTGCTGTGTCGCAGAGTGGTGTAGGCTCTTCCCCGGCCTGTGCTTCTTTAGTAACGGTGACTCCCGCAAAGGCGGTGTCGCAATAATTGTTAGCCCCTCCTTTTCGCCTTCATCGCTTAAATTCGACGAAATACACAAGGGATCCCTAGCATCCCTAGAATTCCACTACAGTGGAAAATTCGATACTATTTTTAATATCTATGCCCCAAGTACGCCTGTAGCTCGGCGAGTTTTTTTTAATGCCCTTGGGACACACCTAACGTCCCTCGACAGCCAAAACGCCCTAAAAAACCAAGACAATCATGTTTGTATTGGTGGAGATTTTAACTGCACCCTCCAACCCCAACTAGACAGGAACAGTGCAGAGCCCCATCCTGCCTCCACAATCCCTCTCACCAAATTTTTAAAACAAATGAATTTGACAGATATATGGCGGGTACAGCACCCATCAATCAGGCAATACACATGGTGTCGATGCATTCAGGGTAATATTGTACTTGCTCGCTTGGACAAGTTTTATATTAATCCTCCACTTGAACGCCTCGTTCTGTCATCCAAAATTTGCCCATCAGGATTCTCCGACCACAGCACAACATTTCTCAAAATTTCTGCCCCCTGCCTGAAACACAAGAGTGCTTTTTGGAAATTTAATAACAACTTACTTGATGATAGTCACGTCACTTGATTACTTGATTTACTTACTTGATTTAACGTCACCGGCACTGCCCTCTCTTGGATTAAATCATACCTCTCTGACAGATGCCAGTTCATCTCCATCAATAACTGCAAATCCCCCACTGCTCCCCTCCCCCAAGGTGTCCCCCAAGGTTCAGTTCTTGGCCCCCTCCTCTTCATCCTTTACCTGTCCCCGCTCGGTCACTTAATCCGCCGTCATGGTCTCCAATTCCACTGCTTCGCCGATGACATCCAGCTTTTCATCTCCACCAAGTCCGTCTCCACCGACACCCACTCTATCCTGACAAACTGCATCACTGAAATAAAATCCTGGCTTCAAATCAACTTCCTCAAGCTTAACTGTGATAAATCTGAAATAATCATCATTGGCCCAAAAACGCTCACAAAATCCACCCATAACTTTGCCCTCAACATCGACGGTATCCCAGTATCCACCTCCCCTCACATCCGGAATCTTGGCGTCATCTTTGACCAAACCCTTTCCTTCGACAAATACACTAAACAGATCACAAAGTCAGCCTTCTTTCACCTGAAAAACATTGCCCGTCTCCGCTCATCCCTCTCCTCCACGGCTGCAGAAACCCTCATCCACGCCTTCATCACCTCCCGTCTGGACTACTGCAATAGCCTCCTCTATGGTTCACCCTCAAAAATCACCAATAAACTCCAATACATTCAGAACTCCGCTGCCCGTCTACTCACTCATTCCCGGACCCGTGACCACATCACCCCCGTCCTTTACAAGCTTCACTGGCTCCCCATCCCCCAGAGAATCCAGTACAAAATCCTCCTCTTGACATACAAAGCCCTCCATAACCTGGCCCCATCCTACCTGGCTGACCTCCTCTCCAGACACACTCCCACCCGCAACCTCCGCTCTGCTGGTACCAACCTCCTGACCCCCTCCATCCGGACCAAATTCAGATCCTGGGGGGACAGGGCCTTCTCCATCGCTGCTCCCACCCTCTGGAACTCACTACCTCACACCATCAGAGACTCCTCCTCACTCACCACATTCAAAACATCACTAAAGACCCACCTGTTCAACGCTGCATTCAACATTCAACCCACAGCATTTAACCCCTGACTATCTCTTCTCCTTCTCCCTCCTTTTGCTTTAAATATTTCCCTATTGATTCTTGTCTTGTCTTTTTGATTCTTGTCTTATATATATGCCGTATATCGCTGCTGTTTGTTTTCTTGATTCTTGTCTTTTTGCAATTGTTGTTTTCATGTATTGTTATGCATTATGTTTTCCACTCTGTCAAAGCGCCTTTGGGCTTCTGGAAAAGCGCTATACAAAATAAATGAATTATTATTATTATTATAGTACCTTTAAGGACATTTTTCCGGAAATTTGGAATATTCTGGTTGCCTCCCAAGGGAATTTTTCAAACCTCAGACAATGGTGGGATAATGCCAAAACGCACATCAGACTGTTCTGCCAACAATATCGTGCGTATGGTGTTCAAGAGGAAAGAAAAACCACAACCTTACTTGAAGATGAAATCCTGGAATTACAGGAACAGCTTCAGGGAACTGCAAGTGTGAGCTACCAGGGAATGAGGCAACAAATCCATGGAAAAACGGCCTTACTGAATTCCATATCCGAAAGGCGAGCACAAAATGCTTTATTGCGCCTGAAGATGAGGTACATACACGACCTTGATGCTCCAACCAAATTCTTCTTCAGCCTTAAAAGGGGGGCCTCTTCGTCAATGATTACACGCTTGCTCCATGATGGGGAACTCCTTTATGAAGATGGCAGAATCAGGGAATGTGCCCGGAAACATTTTAAACAACGGTTTATGCGGCATGACATTAACCAGGATGCAATATCGGAACTTGTTTCTAACCTTCCAACATTGGCGGAGGATCAGAAGCAGCAGTTGGAGGATCCTCTTAGGTTACCTGAGCTCACCGCTGCCTTGAAGGCCTTGGAACCTGATAAAGCCCCTGGACTGGATGGGCTGACTAGTGAATTTTTCCAGTTTTTTTGGGACGCCATTGGACCTCACCTACTGCGGGTATTGAATGAATGTTTAGAGGATGGACAACTGCCGTGGAGTTGCCGGAGAGCAGTCACCACCTTAATTCCTAAGAAAGCGGACACTCAACTTATAGAGAACTGGCGTCCTATTTCTGTTTTATGTACGGATTATAAAATTTTAGCCAAAGCCTTGTCTAATCGAATGAAACCCTTTATGAATGTACTAATAGGAGAACATGAATCCTTTTGTATTCCTGGACGTACTATTTTTAATAATATCTTTCTTATCCGTGATACCATTCGGTTTTGTAACAATTTTAATATGAATGTTGGTCTGTTTTTTATTGACCAAGGAAAAGCCTTTGACTGTATTGACCACATGTACCTTTTTAGAGTTTTAGAGAATTTTGGGTTTGGACCTATTTTTATCTCGTACGTTAAACTTTTGTATTGTAATATATCCAGTGTTCTTAAAATTAATCAAGTATTGTGTAGCCCCATTGCTGTACAACGGGGAGTACGGCAAGGTTGCCCGCTATCTGGACTTTTATACTCTCTTGCCATCGAACCTCTTCTGCTCCAATTACGTACGCACATTTATGGCTTCACTGGATCAATTCTTACCACACCGCTAAAAGTCTCTGCCTATGCAGATGATGTCTGTATTTATATAAAAAATAGTGCTGACGTCACTGCGGTGGCTCAGGCACTAAAAACATATTGTCAGGCTTGTTCAGGCCAGGTAAACTGGAAGAAGAGTGAAGCCCTTTGGATAGGACCTGGAGATTGCCCGCCAATTGTCCTACCAGGAGGAGTGAACTGGCAGAAAAGTGGCATTAAATACCTCGGTATTTTCCTCGGAGACAACACCTTTGAGCAGCAGAACTGGGTGGGATTACCGGGCAAGGTAATGGCAAAACTGGCCCGCTGGAAAGGACTTCTTTTTCAACTTTCGTACCGCGGAAGAACTCTCGTCATTAACAATCTTGTCGCCTCTGTGCTATGGCATAAGATGATATGCCTACAACCGCCCGGGAGCCTTCTTATTACACTGCAAAAGAGCATTGTCGACTTTTTCTGGAGCGGGAAACACTGGCTCCAACCCCCCGTGGCATACTTACCACTCACTGAAGGTGGCCAAGGTCTTATTGATATCCGCAGCCGGATTATGGTCTTCCGGCTTCATATCGTGCGCCAACTTGTATATGGAGATGAAGCCCTACTCTGGAGGCCTCTGGCTAACTGCATATTGCAGCTTACATGCAAGCTGGGTTACGACCGAGAACTTTTCTTGATGAACCCTCATCAAATCGATTCATCCTTGCTGCCCACCTTTTACCAAGGGGTGATGAACGCCTGGCAAGCCCTGTCCTTTTCCCGTGAAATGGCAACATACAACATGGAAATGTTGTTGAATGAGCCCCTATGCTACAACCCCTTCCTGGAAAACAGCTTGAATAATAGGGGACTCGTTCAACGTTTTGTTGATGCCAAGCTGCTGCGAGTGAAAGACCTCATGACAGAGTCTGGGAGCTGCCGGCTGAGTGCTGCCGCTGTGGCACAAAAAACCGGAATAAAATCTGTCAGGATCATCTCTCGGTTCCTTCAAGGGATATCCACAACGTATCGTAATACCTGCGAGGAACTTGGCCCTTCCCCCGAGGAAACAGCGGGTGACTTCCCCAAACTCCTAGTCTTCAGCCCGCCACTTAATCTGTCCCCTGGCCTGAACAGCCCTGATGATACTGCATTATCCCTTCCCGCCTTTCCAAAGAAAACTTTGTACAACGCGTACGTTAAAATTTTATACGCAAAAACATTTTCTGAGCACCCGAGGCTTCGATGGCGGGATGTTTTACCCCCAATACCACCCAATTGCCCCAATTGGCGAAGTTTTTATCTCTTGCCTACTCCAAAGTATGTTGGAGATATTCAATGGAAACTTGTACACTGGATTTTACCTTATAATGTTTTACTGAACCGGTTTTCTACTGCTAACTCTAATATATGCCCTTTCTGTGCATCCATTGAAACCCTACCGCATATATACCTTGAGTGTGAACGATTGCAACCTCTTTTTACATTCCTTCAGGAACGCTTTGTGAAGCTTGGTTCCCTCTTCAATCACAATGTTTTTATTTATGGTGTTTTAGGACCGTCTTCCCTTAGAAATGTGGTTTTAATGAATTTTTTAATTGGCCAGGCCAAGTTTGCAATTTATAAATCCAGGAAGAAAAAAATGGGAAATGCTTCTGACTCGTCATATGATGTACTGCTCACCCTTAAGGCTCTTGTAAATGCAAGACTAAAGCTAGAATACCGGTTTTTTAAAATGAACAAGAATTTAACATGTTTTAAAGAAAAGTGGGTTTTTAATGATGTCATATGCACACTTGATGATGATGATTTGATAATAACTTTTCCTTGAGACCATTTTTATTGTGTTTTGTTTCTTTATGACTGAACATAACTGATTTTCTGTAGTCTTGTAATAAAAGGAAGAAACAGTCAGTCTCTCTCTCTCTCTTCCTTTCAAGGAGACAGTGGTACTGACAGAGAGACAAAAACAGAGGCTGCAAGTTTGCAAGAACAACTAGGTCAGGAGGATTGTGGGAGTGAAGAGGGTGGATAGAAGGAGAATGGATGAACTGAGTGAGGAGATTGGTGTGCAGATGAGCTTGACGGGGAGATTGGTGAAATCCCGGCTGACATGGACTGGACATTTGGTGTAGATGGGGGAAGAAAGAATGGCAAAGAGAGCTGATAGGTTGAGAGAACATGGTAGGAGGAAAAGTGGTTGACCGCGGTTGAGACGGGATGATTGCATGAGAAGGGATATCAGTAAGGTGGGGGAGGTTGGAGGTTGGAGGATGGAGGGAGTTGGCTGAGGACAGAGGATAGTTGAGGAGTATCGTGGTCAAGGCAGGGCAGGGGCTTCATACCGTTGGACCTGGGGGGGGGGGGGGGGATCTTCATTATTTCCTACTGCCCAGACTCGTCAGGGCAATACGGTTATGGTTAGAGTGCCAATCAGTCCCCAGGGAACAGCCCATCCCCTGTTGTCTCTCTCTCTCACTCTATTTCTCTCTATCTCTCTCTCTCTCTCTCTTTCTCTTTCTCTTTCTCTTTCTCTTTCTCTATCTCTATCTCTCTCTCTCTCTCTCTCTCTCTCTCTCTCTCTCTCTCTCTCTCTGTATCTCTCTCTCTGTCTCTCTCTCTCTCTGTCTCTCTCTCTCGACCCCTGCAGGCCGTTTGTGTCGGGTGTGGCGTCATGGCGGCTGTGTGCGCTGAGCTGTGAGTACTGTGCTGTGTTGGCGTCTTTCCCATCCTCCATTTCACTCCATTTGTGTCCTTGTACGTGTTTGTGAAGTTTTCCCCATGTTTTCCTTTCTTTGTTGAGACAGGAGAGAGAAAGAGAGCACGCACGGTAGGTGATTAGCAGGCCTGTTCAGGACCTCCTGGTTTGGGCCTGCTCTTCCATTTGTCGTGTTTATACGTTTAGCCTTTTCTTGGCTAAATACTTCATCCATATTATTACTTTTCCTTTTCCTCCACTTGCTAGTTTTGCTTGTGGCTGGTTTGTTTTTGATTTTTCAATTTACTTCATTTGTTAATTTTACACAATGGCAAACGTACGTTTGCACAATAGTGTGTGCGAGGCACTTACTCCAAAGAACGGGGTCATAGTTTGTCCGCCAGACGGAGTTCGTGTTGACGACGTTGTAATGGGTTTCGGAGAACAAATTGGGCTCGAAAACATTCTCGCAGCGTCGAAAATGAATCAACGTGTCGTGCTCTTCCTGTCCGAAGAGCGATACGTTGCTCAGACAGTCGAAACCGGCTTGTCTGTCGCACCGGATCTTTTTCTTACTGTGTGACCTTTGGACACACCTGCCGTTAAAATTATTATTTCGAATTTACCACCTTTCTTTAAAAGCAAGGAGATTACCTGTGCTTTAAATCGTTTTGGAACGGTCGTGTCACGGATCTCAATGATCCCCTTACGTTTGCGTTCTGGCGCTTCGGTTAGACACATCTTGTCTTTCCGGCGTCACTGTTATATTGTGTTAAAGAATAATGCACAATCGCTTAGTGCTGCTGTGACTTTGAAGCACAAAGATCGCAGCTACCAAATTTACATCGCTACTGAGGCAATGACGTGCTTTATTTGTGGCGAGCACGGACATTTAAAGAACGCTTGTCCGAAACCAAACATTCCCGGTGTGGAAGTGTAACTCAGTGTAACGTATTGATTGGCCCTGGTAACTCATTGATTAAATCTGGTAACGAAGCAGAATGTGCATGAACATGATAATCCTTTGGAAACACCTGGTCAAGGCCCCAGGCTAGAGCACCCCCCCTGCTGTGTAAATGGAAATCACAGAAGGAGGGGAGCGAGCTGATGCCAGGACTCGGTGCGATGCATGACCTCGGGACATTAGCGGAGAGGAGATTAAGTCCAGTTTGGCGATATAACGAGAGCAAACGTTGAGTAAAGTAGACTTGTCCTCAGAAGCCCTGCCCGACGGAACGATGGAATGAACGAGTACGGCGCTGCGGAAGAATATCAGCCGAACGAAAAGGACCATGGAAAAGAGTTAATCTCAGCCATTGAATAATGCGGTATTATTTGGTAAATGGAATGAAGTGAATAATAAACTAGACCTTTTGTAAACCTGAGTCCGGTCATTGGAGTCCTGTGAGTCATACACGAAATTCTACCACAATATGGAGGCACCGCTGAAATTTCGAGTGGACGTCGCCAAGGTGAGCATGTAAGCATGACGTCTTGGGGATCTGTCCATTATGAAATATGAATTCTGAAGATGGAGGATTTGGTGTGTGGGACTTGCATTCCGTAGGTAATCCAAGGAGTGTAAAAGTATTTTTGTCACGACCGTCCAAGGTAAAAGTCACGGATGGAACGGTTTAAATGATTCTATTTATTCGTGTGCTTGCATATGCGTACGGTATACGCTGGGTGTTAAGAGCCTTACTCTGGTCTGCGGGCAAGTCGGCTCATGAAGTGCACCATGAGGCGATTTGTTTGCCGGGTCGGTAAGGTTCGGTAAGGTCCGTACACGTGTACAATCGTGTACACCCGTTTTAAATAGAGAATTTTTTTTCAGTTTTCCCGCCATAACTAAAACTCGTTCGATTTTTTTTGACGAAATTTGCTAGATAAATAGCATGGGTGACACGGATTAAATGATTTTATGATTATGAATTAATGAGAAAATGATTTTATATTTAAATATAAAAATTGATCTGCTTGGTGTTAGTTTAAGGGCTGTTCCAAATTTATCTTGATTATGAGACAAAAACAGCAGAATGGGAATCAACAGACAATGGAACAGCTCGCGACGAGTGTTTGTGGGTGACAACCACCCTCTGGTCGAGGCTCATAGAAGGGGTGATGCTTACTGATTCGGCACGCTTAAAATAGGTGTTAATGGTGGGATGTCAGAGGTTTTGGCGTGGGCTTAATAGTCACACTGTTTGAAAAATAATGCTCGATGCAACATGATCCTAAAAAGAACCCATCCCTACATCGAAGGATAAGGAAGGGAAGGAATGGAAAATTTGAAGTATTAAAGTTACGGAACTCAAAATGTCTGGGTTTGGATGGAGTCATTAAAGGATTGAGTCATTCATTGGTTTGATGATGGTCCTAATATTTTGATAAATGTTTGATAATGGTCCTGGTGATTTTAGTCCTAGGAATAATATATGCTAGTGGTTTGTCTGAAGGTTTTAATGAGATCGGATTTTTATCTATCTATAATTCCAGTAATCTCGGTGTGTGTCGGTCTGTCTGTATGCGACCGCTGTTTCTCAACAACTACCGGTCCGATATACTTGAAACTTGCCAGGTATATTGGTGGGGACCCGAGGATGTGCCTTTTCAAGGTTTGAAATTAATCGGACGGGTGGGTCCCAGGGTGTGGTCGCCGTGCTCGCGGGCCGTTCGCTTTGGCTCTGCGGATGGACCGAACCATTGCATGTAAATAGAAGGGGGGTTCTGTGGTCGTTACTGCCACGTGGTTTCAAAGTGTTGTTGTTGTTGTTTGCACGCATGTTTTTTTGCAAGCACGTACGGGCGAGCACGTACGTGCGGGCACGCCCTAGTATATATAAATTGAGGTAATATTAAGTTATGGAATTAATTGCTTTCAACAATGCAAAGGGTGATAAAATATGGGATTTTAATGGGATTTTTTAATGGGATATTGGTTTCGGAATGTTTAGAGGTCATTGCAATGTGATAATAACTTGTTGTTGGAACTTGTTGGAACTTGTTGTTGGAACTTGTTGTTGGAACTTGTTGTTGGAACTTGTTGTTGGAACTTGTTGTTGGAACTTGCTGTTGGAACTTGTTGTTGGAACTTGTTGTTGGAACTTGTTGTTGGAACTTGCTGTTGGAACTTGTTGTTGGAACTTGTTGGAACTTGTTGTTGGAACTTGTTGTTGGAACTTGTTGGAACTTGTTGTTGGAACTTGTTGTTGGAACTTGTTGTTGGAACTTGTTGTTGGAACTTGTTGTTGGAACTTGCTGTTGGAACTTGTTGTTGGAACTTGCTGTTGGAACTTGCTGTTGGAACTTGTTGGAACTTGTTGTTGGAACTTGTTGTTGGAACTTGTTGTTGGAACTTGCTGTTGGAACTTGTTGTTGGAACTTGTTGGAACTTGTTGTTGGAACTTGTTGTTGGAACTTGTTGTTGGAACTTGCTGTTGGAACTTGTTGTTGGAACTTGTTGTTGGAACTTGTTGTTGGAACTTGTTGTTGGAACTTGCTGTTGGAACTTGTTGTTGGAAGTTGTTGGAACTTGTTGTTGGAACTTGCTGTTGGAACTTGTTGTTGGAACTTGCTGTTGGAACTTGCTGTTGGAACTTGTTGTTGGAACTTGTTGTTGGAACTTGTTGTTGGAACTTGCTGTTGGAACTTGTTGTTGGAACTTGTTGGAACTTGTTGTTGGAACTTGTTGTTGGAACTTGTTGTTGGAACTTGTTGTTGGAACTTGTTGTTGGAACTTGCTGTTGGAACTTGTTGTTGGAACTTGTTGTTGGAACTTGTTGTTGGAACTTGCTGTTGGAACTTGTTGTTGGAACTTGCTGTTGGAACTTGTTGTTGGAACTTGCTGTTGGAACTTGCTGTTGGAACTTGTTGTTGGAACTTGTTGTTGGAACTTGCTGTTGGAACTTGTTGTTGGAACTTGTTGGAACTTGTTGTTGGAACTTGCTGTTGGAACTTGCTGTTGGAACTTGTTGGAACTTGTTGTTGGAACTTGTTGTTGGAACTTGTTGTTGGAACTTGCTGTTGGAACTTGTTGTTGGAACTTGTTGGAACTTGTTGTTGGAACTTGTTGTTGGAACTTGTTGTTGGAACTTGTTGTTGGAACTTGCTGTTGGAACTTGTTGTTGGAACTTGCTGTTGGAACTTGCTGTTGGAACTTGTTGGAACTTGTTGTTGGAACTTGTTGTTGGAACTTGTTGTTGGAACTTGCTGTTGGAACTTGTTGTTGGAACTTGTTGGAACTTGTTGTTGGAACTTGTTGTTGGAACTTGTTGTTGGAACTTGCTGTTGGAACTTGTTGTTGGAACTTGTTGTTGGAACTTGTTGTTGGAACTTGTTGTTGGAACTTGCTGTTGGAACTTGTTATTGGAAGTTGTTGGAACTTGTTGTTGGAACTTGCTGTTGGAACTTGTTGTTGGAACTTGCTGTTGGAACTTGCTGTTGGAACCTGTTGTTGGAACTTGTTGTTGGAACTTGTTGTTGGAACTTGCTGTTGGAACTTGTTGTTGGAACTTGTTGGAACTTGTTGTTGGAACTTGTTGTTGGAACTTGTTGTTGGAACTTGCTGTTGGAACTTGTTGTTGGAACTTGTTGTTGGAACTTGTTGTTGGAACTTGTTGTTGGAACTTGCTGTTGGAACTTGTTGTTGGAAGTTGTTGGAACTTGTTGTTGGAACTTGTTGTTGGAACTTGTTGTTGGAACTTGTTGTTGGAACTTGTTGTTGGAACTTGCTGTTGGAACTTGTTGTTGGAACTTGTTGTTGGAACTTGTTGTTGGAACTTGCTGTTGGAACTTGTTGTTGGAACTTGCTGTTGGAACTTGTTGTTGGAACTTGCTGTTGGAACTTGCTGTTGGAACTTGTTGTTGGAACTTGTTGTTGGAACTTGCTGTTGGAACTTGTTGTTGGAACTTGTTGGAACTTGTTGTTGGAACTTGCTGTTGGAACTTGCTGTTGGAACTTGTTGGAACTTGTTGTTGGAACTTGTTGTTGGAACTTGTTGTTGGAACTTGCTGTTGGAACTTGTTGTTGGAACTTGTTGGAACTTGTTGTTGGAACTTGTTGTTGGAACTTGTTGGAACTTGTTGTTGGAACTTGTTGTTGGAACTTGTTGTTGGAACTTGTTGTTGGAACTTGTTGTTGGAACTTATTGTTGGAACTTGCTGTTGGAACTTGTTGTTGGAACTTGCTGTTGGAACTTGTTGTTGGAACTTGCTGTTGGAACTTGTTGTTGGAACTTGCTGTTGGAACTTGCTGTTGGAACTTGTTGTTGGAACTTGTTGTTGGAACTTGCTGTTGGAACTTGTTGTTGGAACTTGTTGGAACTTGTTGTTGGAACTTTCTGTTGGAACTTGCTGTTGGAACTTGTTGGAACTTGTTGTTGGAACTTGTTGTTGGAACTTGTTGTTGGAACTTGCTGTTGGAACTTGTTGTTGGAACTTGTTGGAACTTGTTGTTGGAACTTGTTGTTGGAACTTGTTGTTGGAAGTTGCTGTTGGAACTTGTTGTTGGAACTTGTTGTTGGAATGTTTTGGGAACATTCAAATGTTGGGTTTTGCTAACGTTTCCACAACGTCGCCACAACGTTTCACTTTCGTTGTTGCAACGTTTTGCTCCAACGTTTTGGGAACATTCAAATGTTGGGTTTTGCTAACGTTTCCACAACGTCGCCACAACGTTTCACTTTCGTTGTTGCAACGTTTTGCTCCAACGTTTTGTGAACATTTAAATGTTGGGTTTTGCTGACGTTTCCACAACGTCGCTACAACGTTTCACTTTCGTTGTTGCAACGTTTTGCTCCAACGTTTTGGGGACATTCGAATGTCAAGTGAATCGAATGAGAATTCAGGAATTATTTCATTATTAACGATTAATGAAGTACTTATTTAATTAATTACATTTCTTATTACATTACAGTAATTACATTACAGTAATTACCTGAGGTAATTACAGTAATTACAGTTCCGGTAATTACAGTAATTACAGTAATCATTACAGTAATTGCAGTAATCTTATTACAGTAATTACATTACATTAACTCAGGCACCTTTTGAGTAAGGAAGCTGATATTTGGACATGACACTGACCGAGTGATATGGCTGTCAAGGAAAAATTTGATTTATTGATTAATCATTTAATAAATTAACTCGTTGATTTATAAATGACTTATTTAATTAAAAGTCCTCAGAGACACATCTTCGGATGAAATACTTGCAGATTGGTTATGCTATGAGCCAATTGATTAAGGAAAATATTTTGTGATGGCCATATTGGCAATTTCATGGCCATATTCGTGGCAACTCAGTTAGTGCCACTGCACCTTTAAAATGCATCCCTGCGTTCATTTTTCGATCGATTGAGTTGAAATTTTGAACAATCGGATCTGGACTGTCGTTGTTAACGACTCTAGCACGCACTCGTCCAATCAGGATGGAGCGGTATGGTCCCCGGATCATCACTGCCCGCAGTTTTAATTAATTTTACTTTTTCTCTTGGGCATATAATTTTGAAGACATGCATGTCATGATAGAGGAAATGTTTGTTCTGTTAAACGGAATAAATGTTGTTTATTTGTGTGGGTGTGTATTTTTGTGTATTTGGATATATTTTCACGACTAATTCCAGTTATCGTCCTGCAAAAGGTCTGCTCGTTCTTTTCCTTTGAGTCGTAAATTCCTGTTGAATTCTCATTAAAAAGCGGAATTAAGTACGCTGTGTGATGATGGAGATCCTTGATGACGAATCAGGAATAGTGAATGAGCAGACAAATATCACGGATGGTACACCAGATAGGGAAAATGTAGATGAAACCCCTTTTGCTCAGGTGCTGTGTAGCGCTGCACAAAGATCCATATGAGCGGGGCCTGGGTGCTGTGTAATTAGTACACAAAGAACCAATTACTAGGGTGCTGAATAAACACAAAGATCCATTTTTGGAGCTGGTTCTCCCGGTGCTGTGATTTATTCAAAGAACCAAAATCTTGTAAGAATTAAGATATGATTTGTCGACATCATAAATACTTTAATATATGTAACGATTTTTGTAACGATCATCCTGCAAAAGGTCTGCTCGTTCTTTTCCTTTGAGTCGTAAAATCCTGTTGAATTCTCATTAGAATGCGGAATTAAGTACGCTGTGTGATGATGGAGATCCTTGATGACGAATCAGGAATAGTGAATGAGCAAACAAATATCACGGATGCTGCGGCTGGAGCAGGGGAAGCGATTTTTGAATTGTTCAGTGATTATTCGATATTGTTATGACTTATTGTCAATAGGTATACTAAGTGGCCATGAGGTAGCCTGTTGCTATGTACAGTTTTATTCTATTGTTGATTATACCACATAGCTGTGGTGATAAAGGAAATGTTCGTTTTAAATAGATGATTATGATAGGACCATGACTATAAAATCATGATGATTATTATGAATGATATCATAGGGTTCAAATGCAGAATGCTGCATGAACTTGGGAAAGAACTTTCAAGCCCTATGGGATAAATTGGGTATTACAAGCGATGGAGTTTCAAAATTTAGCATGATTGAAGAAATTTTACAGTCTTATTTCAGGAGTTTTACGAAATTTATATTGCCAAGAGATTTTGGATACTATTAAAAGAAAAATGATGAGATATTTTTCCCAATGAACTTTAATATCTGCCATCCATTTTGGCTGTCTCACGAATGAAGGATGAGTTGCCTTTAGTGGTTGCAAAGAAAATTTGTGGAGACCAGGCAAAATGGGGAAATATGTCAGATATGACCCTAGGACAGGACGGTGATTCATCAATTGGCATGAGGTACGAACCAGAGGTGACGACCGATGAGTCGATCTCAGTCAATGGATGGACCTGTCCTGACATCATTGGGGAAAGGGCTTATGCAAGGAGTCATTCAAAATGATTAATTTGATTTATTGATGAATATTGATGAATTAATTGAAATTGAATAATTGATTGAATTGTTAATTGATTGAATCTAATTGATTGAATTTAATTGCATAAATTGAACTGAATAAATTGAATTGAATATATTGATTGTTTGATTGATGAAAATGCGGTCTCAAGAAAGAAGCTTTGATATCTTTGCGAGATATTATATCAATGTGGAGACAACCTGGGAAAATTGAGCAAGGTGGTGAGTTTATATACAGATATATATGTGCGGTTACCATTGTGTGATTTCCCCGTCAAACAGAGCGGACACCTGAGGATTCACCCACTTCATACTGACCCTCCGGCTCATCTACAAATACTGATCTGTGAGATTGGATTGTGCAAAAGCCACAGCTGAGGGAGATTCTCTGGAAATCACCGTGCGAACAGGTGGAGAGATCCTTCCTGGAGGTACGAGTGAAGCTTTAGAGGAACCTGGAACAAGCTACAACACATCCAACGCTACTTTGATAAAAGGCAGAATGGGAAATGGAGCCTGCAAGAACACACAAGGACAACCAGAGATTCCACAAAAAGGTACTTGTACACATCATATGTACGACCGTTATGGTGCCGAAGCTATAAGGCAGGTCGAGAATTGGTATTTGTGGACAAAGGGACATGATGAGGAGTTTCCAAGAGATGGTACATTTGAGCGAAGTCGATTGGAAAGATTGGAACAAAGATTGAAAGCCAGGAAGAGACAGAATCTAACGGTAGACTGGCTTGCATTCCATCTTTGGGATGGTGAATCCAGACAACGGGAACAGCAAGAACGGATAACGGAACTAGAACTTAAAATAAAAAGGATACAGGATACAGTGGAGGAGACAAATGCACAACTGCCCTCGAAATTAGGAATGAAAGTCACAGTTGTCCCATCTGATTTCCAGTTGTCTCCCCAAAAAGGACGGTACAGAGAATTTTTTCGTGTTTCAGGAGATAACGAGAGATTGCAGTGGCAACTCAGGGATGTAGAGATGCAGCCCAGCAATACAAGTGCACAGGCGCACAGATCAGACAACGACAGAAACCGGTGTTTCGAGTGTGGAAAGATGGGACATTGGAGAAGAAGATGTCCGTATGTCAACAGGAAGACAAGGTCATGGGGCAAACCAAGATCAAGGGTACCAGTGCTTACCGGTACCTCAGACAATGATTAGGCCTTCATTGCTGCAAATCCCAAATGATGATTGGCCTCAACAGATTCGATTACTGGACAAACATGAACAACTGTCAATGATTCTTGTGTCTGAAAAGTTTTCAGAGCAAGAATGATTCATTTTTCTTTTTGCTTGTTAACAAATTAATAATTAATTGATCAAATGCCAAAATTGGATCTTCTATTTTGGGCACAGCAATTTTAAATTTACAAAGTTTGGAACAATTGCGTTGCAATTGTTGGCAAACCAAGTAACAAGAGTCACATGATGATCAGGTGGGAATTTCGGACTATTGTTCCGCACGATTGATAGGTCAATGGTCGACTGACATGCAAATGGGTGTGTAGTCAAAATTTGGATAGATTATTGTGAAGGCAGAAAGGGTAATTTCAATTTGACATCATAAGGGTTTTCTAAGAATGGACTTTTGGTTTATTTGTCTATAAGCATTTTGAATTTGATTGACAAATTTTATGAAATTGAAATAAAATTGACACCCATCTGATCTGTAAATAATGGTTCCAACGCAAACAAATATGCATAATGCATGTGTGTGTGTGTTTTTGTGTATCAATCTTACAAGATTGTTGACACCGATAGTGTGCCTGTCTGGAAATGGATAGTTATATGTGGATGGGATTGGGATATGTGGATGGGATTGAATATCCAGAGAATCCGTAAAATAAAATAGAAATATAATTTGATTATGAACATTATCTCTTTTGTCAAGGGAAATGGAATATAAAAAAAATTTGATGTGCTGGGTTATGAGCAGCCATTAATTAATAGTAAAATTGTGAGTAATTTTGGGATTCCATTTTTGATAGAATGTATATGAGAATAACATCTATTTATGGATATGAGCTTCATAAAAGGAAATGAGGAAGTACAAAATCATCCAAATTTGGGAGAGGTCTTACACTGACTTCCCAGAATACTCTGCTCATGGATTTTATATATACTAGCAGAGGTACCCGGCTTTGCACGGGAGTGGGAGGAGGAGGGGAGGGGGAAGAGGAGGGGAGGGGAACGGGGGGGGGAGGGGGGAGGGGGGAAGCGGGGGAGGAGGAGGGGAGGGGGAAGAGGAGGGGAGGGGAATGGGGGGGGAGGGGGAAGGGGGGAGGGGGGGAGGGGAAGGGGGGAGGGAAGGGTGCGGGGGTGCCCAGGGGAAGAAGGGCCCCTCCCCTCCCCCTCCCCCCCCTTTCCCCTCCCCCCCTCCCCTCCCCCTTCCCCCTCCCCCTCCCCCTTCCCCCTCCCCCCTCCCCCCCTCCCATCCCCTTCCCCCTCGTTCCCCTCCCCTTCTCTTCCCCCTCCCCTCCTCCTCCCCCTTCACACCAGGGGGGTTGACTCAGCCTGTCATCCCACCGAGGTCGGAAGTCGGAACTCATTGTCGTCAAATAAATGTAGCCTGTATGTTTCACTCTTTGTCACATGCCGTTGGTCCCATGTCAATCGGATGAAGTTGAAAAATTAACGTTACGAAGGTTCTCTGGGACGTACTGATTCCGAATAATGAAGTTGAAAAATTAACGTTCCGAAATACGCTAATTACGCTAACAGAAGCGCTGGAGGGAGCACTGCGCTCCCTCCCTTAGATTCCCTCCCTCTTCTGCTAGCGCTAATTACGCGTAACACACTAATTTTAAAACCCGAAGTTTTTTTAATTTTAAGGTGTGCTGTAGTCAGAAGCGCTAGAAGCGCTGCGCTCCCTCCCTTCGAATCCCTCTCGCTTCTGCTAGCGCTAATTACGCGTAACACACTAATTTTAAAACCCGAAGTTTTTTTAATTTTAAGGTGTGCTGTAGTCAGAAGCGCTAGAAGCGCTGCGCTCCCTCCCTTCGAATCCCTCTCTCTTCTGCTAGTGCTAATTATGCGTAATACGCTAATTTTAAAACCCGAAATTTTTTAAATTTTTATGTCTCCGTGACATTCCTGGGACCATCCCGAGTCGAACAGTACTTTCCGCTCGCAAATCCGTCCACGGGTTCTCGAGATCTTAGAGATCACACATAGATCAGGATACAGACACAGAGGCCAACTCTACTTTATATATATAGATTATATCCCCCCCCTCTATTTACATGAAATGGTTTGGTCCAAAGCGAACGGCTTGCGAGTACGGTGACAATCCCCCCCCTCTATTTACATGCAATGGTTTGGTCCAAAGCGAACGGCTTCCGGAGTTTGGTAAAGAAATCGCCATCGCGTGCACAAACGCGCAGGAAAGCGAATGAATCGCAAATTCGGTTTTATTAGTTTTAAAACATAGTTTAACGCCAACATAGTTTGCAAACGTGAAATAAATGAATACGCTCTCAAATGTGCCATCCGAGGCAGAGTGTGTCCTCCACGTTCGGCACACGCGATCGTTCGCTGCTCTCTGATTGGTTGAATCGTTTTTTGGACATAGCTCGGTAAGTAATTGTCCGATTAATATGAAACCTTGAAAAGGCACATCCTCGGGTCCCCAGCAATATACCTGGCAAGTTAAAAGTATATCGGACCCGTGGTTGTCGAGAAACAGCGGTCACAGACAAACAGACGTACAAACGTACAGACGTACAGACGTACAAACGTACAAACGTACAGAGATTACTGGAATTATAGATAGATAAACTTGAATTTTATCAGCATATAAATTGTGCTGTATGTATGGATGTGTTTTAGGCATAGATGATATGGGAAAAGAGTAAAGAAAATTTTGCTGGTTTGAACTATTGTGGGTTTTCAGTTCTGGAGTTTAAACAAAGTCACTGGTTAACAGATGAGAAAGGATAGTAAATAAATTATTCCCTGCTGGGCAAATTAAGTACGATATTACTAAGACTTATGAGAGCTATTGTTCCGCCTTACAGCAGTGGAAAACTATTGGATGGGAAAATTAGATCTGGCTATAGAATAAATTTATTGACCCCTTGAAGTTAATCCTTCGAATCATTGTTTCACTGGCATTTTTGTTCAAATTGGAAATAGTTTGGTAGAGCTTTGGTTAAAACCTTTGGTTGCGGTATCTTGGAACGAATTGATAAACCATAGGAGATTGATAAGAATAGAAACAAATATGGACCCAAAATAGAAAGTTGGATTCATGCCTCTCATTGCAAGCAAGCACATGGGGCTAAGGTGGACGATCCCACAGAAAATGAGGCTGAACCTAGCAGCCCAGCAGAACATTCAGTGGTAGAAAAATGATAGTCATGATTTACAGTCATTTGAATTACATTTTAACACCCCTTGCATTGATAAACATTACATTTTCAACATGTGATATTCCTACTTGGAATAGTGACATTTATTTGCCTACATGACATACAATTACCTGCTGATATTAATACAGCATGAGTGAAAAAATGTATCACAACTACACTCATGATCAGGGGATTGAGTTCAACCCCGGGAGATAGGGGGATCAGGGTAAGACAAATAATCTGATTATGTTACATATTAAGGGATTTTCTTTATTTACCTTTTAGGAAGCTTGTTAGTTTGGTATATAATGTTAAATGTCATCGACATATAACTATGTCATAGATATGAATATATACAAGGAGTAGCAGACTTGTTTGTTGGTTTAGTAGTTATATTGGCAATTGTTTTAGTGGTGGCTTGCTTGAAAGCCTTAGTGACGGTGTGTTTGAATAAGGTAACCAACAACACGATGATAACACATGAAGTGACAAATGAGGAAAGAAATGTGGAACCAGAAAAGGAAGACTTTTATGGCGACATAAACAGTAGAATTAAGATAATGGCATAACGACAATGTTATGAGTTGTGTCAATTACAATATCAATGAACTCATATCACCACGAGTGACACACTGTTAAAAAAAAAAAAAAAAAAAAAGAGGGAAAAGAAAAAGTGGAGAGGAATTATGGTAATAATACATTATGCTTAATTTGTTGGTTTGGGAAAATTGTTGTTGGGAATTAGGTATTCCCGTTTGTGATTGTAATCATATACAATGCTATTCTTAGTTTAGTAATAAAATACATACCTGATTGAATATTATTTGTGTGACGCATATAAATGAATATAACTTTTTGTGTTAAGGAAAAACAACAAATTGTTGAATGTGAAACTGTCGGAAGATATACATGATTATGCTGATTTCATGGTAAGATGTACCCTATCTGATTCAGTGTGTGCGGAAAGCAGATTCAGATATGACTGAGCATAAGGATAAGACGAGATCACATTTTGGAGGGATTGCTAACGGAATTGGGAAGAAGAAAGAAAGAAAATTTGTGGCTAAAAAATGAAGTTAATCGTGGCATACACCCTCTTTCTCAAAGAATGATGAAGACATTCTCCCGTGTAACTTGGAGATGAATGCTTACCTTCACCAAGGAAATTTATGTGACCATTTGCCTGGATCACACTGCAACATATGAAAGAAAGGCGATCACTTACTCTTGTTCGAAGACTTCGAACATTCACCACATCAGAAGTTGCAGGACAACGACATTTTACCTGCAACCTCTGTGAAATGCGGGGACATATGTTATTACTTCACCAACGTCCGGGGAACCAGCATGGAGCTGCAAAAAACGGCTGTGCCCTTGTCACAACAGCTGTGCACGATTCTGCTGGTTGCTCCTGGTAAGGACCATGAATGACCTGAACACCATGGTCCCAACATCAGTGTGGATGCATCCGGCATCCCTGTTCCACATCTTGCTGGCCAATCAACGTCACACCAATACTTGCTGCCCACTCACAATGAGGGAAGAGGCAAGTCGACTACAACTGGGTGAAGGCCTTGTTCAAGGAATCATTATGGTTCACAGCAAAAAAAGTGGCAAGAATGCTACATGGAGAGAAGGGTCAGTCTATGACTCCGCAGTGTTACCACAACAGCGAAATCCTACACGAAGTAGTGCAGGAGCTATGAAGACATTAGGAGAAAATGTTTCATACCTGGATTCAAACACAAGTGATCAGCCCTTCCTTTCAAACAAAGTTAACATTTGTGTGGAGGCAAACGTTTTTTGCCAGATGGTGCAGATGCTTTACAAAACTTGAAAATGAAGTGAAATTGTTGTATCTTGGTGATGGTGAAGTGTTGTTTTGAAAATATATTTGTGATGCAAATGCAATAGATTGAACAATATGGAAGGAGTCAATGACCAACGAAATGTTTTGTGATTCTTGCAGGATGACGGTGTATGCCTAAGGGAATTTGATTACCAAAGTGATTGATTATTTACTTATACTTGTAATGATGTTTACTAGTAGTGATTGATTGTTTACTTATATTGATGTTTAGATTAATGGTTAATATAAACAAAAACAAAAAGATGAGGGAATTGTGGAAGTGTAACTCAGTGTAACGTATTGATTGGCCCTGGTAACTCATTGATTAAATCTGGTAACGAAGCAGAATGTGCATGAACATGATAATCCTTTGGAAACACCTGGTCAAGGCCCCAGGCTAGAGCACCCCCCCTGCTGTGTAAATGGAAATCACAGCAGGAGGGGAGCGAGCTGATGCCAGGACTCGGTGCGATGCATGACCTCGGGACATTAGCGGAGAGGAGATTAAGTCCAGTTTGGCGATATAACGAGAGCAAACGTTGAGTAAAGTAGACTTGTCCTCAGAAGCCCTGCCCGACGGAACGATGGAATGAACGAGTACGGCGCTGCGGAAGAATATCAGCCGAACGAAAAGGACCATGGAAAAGAGTTAATCTCAGCCATTGAATAATGCGGTATTATTTGGTAAATGGAATGAAGTGAATAATAAACTAGACCTTTTGTAAACCTGAGTCCGGTCATTGGAGTCCTGTGAGTCATACACGAAATTCTACCACACCAGTGACGAATCTCAATGTGTGGAACCCAACCGGGAATCTCAACACCTGGAACCCAAACCAAGCACCAGTGGTACACCTAGAGTCGCGGAGCCCAAGCCAGACAGGAGTGGCACATCTAGAGCGGAGGAGTGTACAGACACCTCCCATAATCAGCCCCGCAGTGCGAGTGCGGAACTAAAGGGACCTCAAGCGGATGACGAGGGTTTTATCACCGTTCAATCTCGGAGAAACAAGCGCCCAAACGTCAATGGTCACGATGTAACGGTGAGCGTTACGAAAAAACTGGCGGTGTCGGGCAAATTCAATGGCTCCCATTTGGATGCAGCTGCCCCGTTTGCTGCCGTAGAAACGGAAAACAGATTTGCCGTGTTAGCTACGGAGGATAATACTAATAACGCTCCTGATAACGAGCAAGACAAACACGAGCACGAACAAGGAGGTGGTGTCGTGCCCCAAGAGGTACAAGGAGGTAGTGTCGTGCCCCAAGAGGTACAAGGAGGTAGTCTTGTGCCCCAAGAGGTACAAGGAGGTAGCGTCGTGTTCCAAGAGGTAGCTGTGACTACCCCTGTGGTTGCGGATACTACAACCATGGACGTCAGTAATGAACCTGTTTTGGTCCCTCTCCCTGCTGAAGGTGAAGTGTCTGAGATGTCTGCGCCACAGACAACCCCGGACATGATGGAAGCAGAGAGTGTATATTCTGCTTCGGAAATAGTTTTTCCCCTCCCGGCAGAAATGGAAATACCTGCTCCACCGGGGGAGCACAGTATTAATGTAGATCCCCAATCAAACTGATTCTGATGGCGCGTCATCGCTTGCCTCTGGTGGTAGCACCGAGGTCTGGAATGATCCAGGCTTATCCCAGGAACCGGAGAGTGGTCCGACTGTGCCCCCCCAGGAGATCCTAAAGTTTTTACATCACACCTTCCGTAAGAGAAATGTTAAAATTCAGGATTCCTTCCCTGATCTGCACAGTTTTATCATCTCCGCAAAGCGACTGCTCCTTCAGTCTGAGCAGTTTGGTTTGACTGAACCACAAATGTTTCGTCTCAGGAAATGGGTTCTGAAAGCAAGGAAGCACCTGCAGGCATATCATGACCCAATTGACTGATACCTTTCCCCAAATTCCACACTATGGCTTTTTCTATAGCCACTTTAAACATAAATGGAGGACGCTCGTATTTACGAAAAGCTGAAGTTAAGGAGCTTGTTTTGAAGAACCACATTGATATCTTACTCTTACAAGAAACCAGATGTAGTTCCTCCTGTATGAGTGAATGGGAAGAATAATGAAAGGAAGGTGGTTCTTCAGTAGCTTAGAGTGTCCTAGGGCTGGGGTAGCCATTTATTTACATCCTTCTCTCTGTAATCTCATTGTTGATTTTAATGAAATAATTAAAGGGTACTTAATCTCTCTCACTTTCACTCTTAATGGTTTAAAACACACGATAGTGAACGTCTATGCACCCAGTGACAGTACGGATAGATTTGCTTTTTTCACACAGTTAGAAACTTCTCTTGCACATTTTGATTTTAATGGATTTGTTTGTTTAGGAGGGGATTTTAACTGTACGATGGACTCTACCATTGATCGCAATGGGAATGAGCCTCATCCAGCAAGTATTGTGCCTCTGACTAGGACTTTGACAACCTTCTCCCTTGTTGACATCTGGAGAACTCGAAATCCATCCACACGCCAGTATACATGGTGTCGGTGTTTAAATGGCCGTCTGTCCCTCGCAAGGTTAGACCGGTTTTATATTAATAGTGATTTAAAAAAATATTGTGACCCATACTGCTATTGTCCCGAGTGGTTTCTCAGATCACCACATGGTTGTGTTTCGCACTTTCTCCCCGATTTGTAATCGTGGTGCTGTTTATTGGACAATCAATGTTAGTCTTCTGGAAGACAAATGTTTTATTAATGCTTTTAAAATCTTCTGGGAGACCTTACTCCTGCGGAAAGCTTCCTTCCCTCTCCTCGGTCAGTGGTGGGACAATGCAAAAGTCCAGATAAAAATGTTTTGCCAGCAGTACGGGTCCTTTCATACCAAGAATGATGTTGCTCTTCAATCCCTGCTTACCAAGGAGATTCAAACTTTACAATCCAACCTCTCAGCTTCTAATACTGAACGGACTAACCTTTTGTTGGCGAAGAAAAAGGCCGTTCTTGCTCAATTGTGTGTAAAGCGAGCTAGAGGAGCTTTGGTCAGGCTCCGAATGGAAATTTTTTGTTTTCTAGATACCTCTTCCAAGTTCTTCTTTGGATTGGAAACCCGAACCAAACGAAGCCAGCAACTAACCTCGCTTCGGACAAAAGAAGGGAGAGTGACATACGATCAAAAATGTATCGGAGGTTCCGCCAAGGAATATTTCTCTGACTTGTACCGTGCCAAGGACATTGATCACGGAATGATTGACTCTGTGGTTGCCTCTTTGCCCACCTTGTCCGAAACGGCACGCCAACAGTTGGATGTGGAAGTTACTTTGGAAGAACTTTTTTCCGCATTGCAAACTTTACCCACTGGCAAGGCGTCAGGCTTAGATGGGATCCCAATGGAACTCTACTGGGCCTTTTGGAACCTTTTGGGTCCCGAACTACTTGGTCTTATAAACGACAGCTTGCGATCTGGCTCGCTACCCCTCAGTTGTCGCAGGGCTGTACTTGCCCTCATTCCCAAGAAAGGAAACCTTCAGAACTTGAAAATCTGGCATCCAATCTTGTTACTTTGTACTGACTATAAAATATTTTCCGAAGCTCTTGCAAACCGCCTCAAGCTGGTGATTGGGGAGATTGTACACCCCGACCAATCCTACTGCATTCCCAAAAGGACTATACATGATAGTATTTTTATCGTTCGCGACATTATCGATATTTGTACCATTGAACAAAGGAATGTTGGTTTGGTTTTCCTCGACCAGGAAAAAGGTTTTGATGCAATTGATCATTTTTATCTCTTTTCTGTTTTACGTGGCTTTGGTATCGGGGAAATTTTTTATCTCTTACACTAAATTATTTTTTAATAATACTTTTAGTTTGTTAAAAGTAAATAATATTTTATGCCAGCCATTCTCTGTTTGTAGAGGAATTCGCCAAGGGTGCCCCTTGTCTGGTCTTTTGTACTCCCTTTCAGTTGAGCCTTTGCTTATTCGATTGCGTGTGTACCTTCTTGGTTTCGCCCCCCTTCCAGCAGTAAACCCGGTCAAGACAATTGCCTACGCAGATGACCTGTGTGTAATTGTTCGCTCTGATGAAGATGTTTCTTCCTTGGTTCATTGTCTCCAGGAGTTTAGCTCAGCAAGCTCTGCACAAATCAACTGGCTCAAGAGCAATGCTCTCTACTTGGGTCCGCAAAGTGACGCCCCTCCTCCAACCTTGCGCGGCCAGCTTGTGTGGGCACGAGACGGGATACACTATCTCGGGGTCTTTCTTGGCACTCCGGACTTCGTCTCGAAGAACTGGAAACACTCATAACTAAAACTGAGCAGCGGCTTCTAAATTGGAAAGATTTACTGAATCAGCTCTCTTATCAGGGTCGTACCCTGATAATAAACAATCTTGTGGCATCAATGCTGTGGCATAAGCTTAAGGCACTACAAGCCCCAGATTTTATTCTTAAAAAACTCTCAAGTGTTTTTATTGACTTTTGGGGGGGGGGGGGGGGGAGAACACTGGCTCCGGTCAGGCGTGCTAAGCCTGCCCGTTGCTGAAGGTGGACAGGGGTTGGTCGATGTCAACAGTAAGGTGATGGCTTTTCGCCTCCTCTCACTACGCCGGCTTTTGTACACGGATGTCTCGTGGAAAGCTTTTGCTCACTGCCTACTTAGGCAAGCCGGGAAACTTTGTGTTGACCAGCAAATCTTTCTCATCATCATCAAGAACATTGACTTAACTTTGGTCCCCCTATTCTACAGGAGCATGCTGGAAGCATGGCAGGCGATTCAGTTTCAGCATGATACATGTGATTATTCCCTCGCAATGTTTTTAAATGAGCCAGTCTTTTTAAACCCAGTTTTTAAATGGGTCTGTAGTGACCGATCTTTTATGCAAAAATTCATTGATATTGATTGCACTAAGGTCAAAAAATTTTCGAGACCCATTTCTCCATAAATGGAAGTCAGCAGCTGACGTTGCTGTGGCTACTGGTGTTCATTCTATCAGAGACATTGGGAGGATCTTCTCTCTGATTTTACACCTTTTTAAACAAACCGGGCTAAAATGGGACCCACTGGTGGAAGCTAACCCTCCTTTGTCCCAATGCCCCTTTCCAAAACTTTTAATTTCTTTCCAAGCTCTTATTCCTTTTAATACAATGGAGAAACCTCTGTTTATTCCATGTGTGTTGGAATTCTTGTCCCTGTAAACCGACAGAACCACAAACACACTGGAGACCTCTGCTCCAAATTGGCGCTGCCGCAACAATCAAATGGCTCACCATGTATAGGGCACCCATTGTCAAATGCACTGGGGACCTGCAATGGCGACTGGCACATTATATTTTATCTTCAAACGTTTTATCTCACCGCATATGCCCTGACAACTCGGAAATGTGTCCCTTCTGTGATGTCCCTGAAACAGTTTTTCATGCTTTTATTGAATGTACGGGGTTGGCTCCTCTTTTTTCAGTTTTATCACGTGTGATTGAAGGGCTAGGCTTGGTTTTCACACATTGTGTTTTTATATTTGGCTTTAATATTTCTTACCGGTGTAAAGAAGAATGTATTTTAGCCAACTATCTGTTTGCAGAGGCAAAACTTGCTATTTATTTATCAAGAAAGCACAAAATGCAAACCATTCGTGCACTACTTTTATGTGATGATGATGTTTTTATGATTTTCAAAGGTCTAGCTATGTCTCGTTTACATCTGGAGCTTGAATTCATTGAATGTACGCTCTTCTCACAGCGATGGTGCATGAAGGAATCCCTTTGCAGCTTGGTTGATGGTGTCCTCCAAGGTCATTTGTAAATTCTAGTCCTTGCCCTCATGTAACCCCCATCCTTATTTATATGAAATGTGTCGTATGACTTTTCATCATGTACACTGACTTCCCAGTAATAAAGAGGAACAAAATCTCTCTCTCTCTCTCTCTCTCTCTCTCTCTCTCTCTCTCTCTCTCTCTCTCTCTCTCTCTCTCTCTCTCACTCTCACTCTCACTCTCACTCTCACTCGACCCTGACTTTGTGAAGACGGGGTACACCATCCCAGATGTGATGGGAGATTGGTCACTCCTGGGAGTTCGATCAGCTGTGTCCCTGTCACGGGCTTGCTCGAGAGAACTGTCCGGGGCTATACAACAACAACAACAACTACTGAGCACAATTTTTCATGAGAAATGTGGATGTGGGAATTTACTGGGTGATTAATTGCACTTCATAAAATCGGGAGGAAACTCAAAGATGTATTGTGATGGTGCTGCTTGTGAGTGAGTGCACACTGCTTCTCATATGTAGGCCGACTGTAATCTGCATGGGCCTACCCTGGTTAGGCTGTGCATTATTAAATGTTCTCAGTTCTAAGCGGTAACATCTCACTTTTCTTAATCTTTGTCTGAAAGCAGCAAACAAGTTTGAATATATTGCCATCTTGTTCTTAGTTAAAAATCAGACGGCCACTCACCAAGAATCATTGATGGCAAGTAAGTCAATGTCTTGGCTTGCGAAGGGGAAGACCTCTATTCTGTTTGGGATTTCTCAGTCTATTAGACACCCATCTCTCCACCAGGAACCTCTGCACATTTATAAACGATGGAACAACCACTTCGACACAGAAACCTCAGGCTCTTCCATTCCTAAATTATGTCAATACTCAACGACAATTCTTGATGTTAATAGCAGAGTATAAAAATGCTGTGACGTACACAGAAGCAGCTTTTAATGTGTTTTGCCACCAGATAATTAATTTATTAACAGCAACATGCAGCTGCATAACCTCTTGTGTTCTCTCGCCACTCTGGGCCTTCGTTTGACACTAAATGAATGTATGTTAATCAAAATAGTTTCAATTAACATTAAAGCTGGATAAACTGATCATTCAATTTCATTTAAAGATTTAAATTTCATACAATTGGCGGATGATAAATGTTTTATAAACGTGTAATACTGATAACTCTGTAGATTAAATATTACCTTGTAAATGTATATTTTGTAATTATTTTTCTGAAAGGTTGATTCACATCTTGGAATCAGTCTATATATAAGTTGGCTTTACTTCCAAATCAGGAAGGATGTTAACAAACAGAACGATGCTGATAAAATGGATGGATATGTTCATGCCACGGTGCAGTCCAATCATTGCTGCCAAATGTCAGCAAATACTTTTGTTAAATTTCATCATTTTGTTCTGCATTCTCGCAGCAGTGGCTGAGAAAGAGAAATGTAAGGTTACAGGATTAGAGGATTTGCAGAGTGTTGTGAAGCAAGGAGACATCATGCTTGCTGGGTTTTTCCGTCTTCATTCATCCAAACCAAGTTCTGTATCCACGTTCAGGGAATCGCCACAGCAGCCGGATTGCTTCAGGTAATTATTTTGCTCTCATTTTATTGCAGAAAGAAATCCTGAACATCTTCCAGATCCACTGTCACTTTTTTCTTTTTTTTTTAAATCAAAAATTTTCAACTTTCTGGGTTAATTTTATCCATTTTTTTATTTTGTATGAATTTAATTAGAAATTGTTTCCTTTAAAAAATGATATTTGAAAGTTTTGCGTGAAGAACGTAAGATTATCCTATCCTTTTGCAGAGACATGTTTCACTTCGTGGAATTCCTTAAATGCTATCATTCTCTTCAAAGACTCAGTGTCCTATTATATGACCAGATAAACATGGTTGATATCTGTTCAAAATAATGTCGTATTTATTGAGTATTGAATTCATTGCAGTCTCGATTCTAAACAAGTGTATTTGGAATGGGATATATAGGAGTAAAACCATAGATTTGCATTTGTATCTTCAATAAAAAAACCACCTTTAGAGGCCATTTTTTCCCCGCAAGCGGGGGTTGGCCTTTTTCGGGAACTGTGGTTGTTGTTGTTTTTCGGTCCCCTTTTTGAAGCAATGTTTTACGGCCGGATGCCCTTCCTGACGCCAACCCTTTTTGCCGCCTTTAACGACAAGTAGGGAATTACCAGTGAACTGGTACTCAATTTGCCGACCTCGGAAGGATGACAGGCTGAGTCAACCCCCCTGGCGTTAATTCAGCGATTGACCAGGATTCGAACCCAGGATCCTAGGATCCCAAGCCGGCACCCTAACCACTAGCCCAACACCAGGGATTGATATTGTATCAATCATTGTATCTTCAATGATAAAAAATATTTAAATGTCGTTTTTTGCCATCAGTTTCAAAAGCAGAGAATTTCGTTACATGATGGCGATGATATTTGCCATTGAAGAAATTAACAACAACAGTTTATTACTTCCAAATGTAACTCTTGGATACATGATTTACGATGCCTGTTTTAACACTCACAAAGCAGTCAAAGCGACAGTAAATTTCATTGGTTCAGAGATAATACCAATGCAAGAAAATATCTGCAAACCAAGAGCTATTATAGGAGGTGCGAGTTCCTCCTTCTCCATTATTATTGGTCATATACTTAGTCCTTTCTCTGTTCCACAGGTGAGTTGAGTGTGGAATATTTAGGGAGTTTGACAGCAATGTCATTTGACAGCATAATGACAGGAACCCTTGGAAATTCCTCCTGGTCTTTTGGGTATTTTGAGTCTCAAAGGTCTTCGGGGTCTAAAGGGTCTTTAGGGTACTCTCGGTCTTTTGGGTCTTTTTGGTCTTCTGGTTATTTTGGGTCTTTTGGGTCCTCAGGATCTTTCAGGTCCTTTGGGATATTTGGATATTCTGGGTCTTTGAGCTATTTAGGGGTCTTGGGGGTCTTCAAAAGTCTAAGGCACCTCAGCAGTCTAAAGGTTCGAAAGGTACATTCCAAAAGTGCAAAATTAATTTACAATAGTTATTAATAGGCCAAATACCTCAAGGTATTCGGTGTCATCCCTGGTGTTGGCTTAGCGGTAAGGGTGCCTGCTTGGGATCCTAGGATCCTGGGTTCGAATCCCGGTCGATCGCTGAATTAACGCCAGGGGGGTTGACTCAGCCTGTCATCCTTCCGAGGTTGGCAAATTGAGTACCAGCTTGCTGGGATGAATGATGAGCTCGTTTGGCGGATGTCCGGTCTTACTGGAACAACGGCAGCGAGTTACTGCATTAACCAGCGGCACCTGTGGTATGCTGTAAAATATGGGCGGTGCACTATGGGTATTCCCTGTGCATCCGGCCAGCCGCTGCACCACACTTCCCTTCTGGTTGTTGGGCCTCGGCCTGCCACTGGACTTTGGGTTGTTTGGCAAGAGGGAGCGACTGACTTCTGCGCAAGGTCTGTTGCTCCTAAAACGTCCGCGCAGTCTGTTACCTAACACCATCGTTGTAACGGCGGGGCGACATGATGACCTCAAGGTCATTCTGTCAGCCAAGGGTGTACCTTAACACACTGTTTATGAATCAAACTGTGAATGCATGTTGTGCCAGTACGTATTATACGTTAAAATCTATATAATATTCTCCGTTGGTGATTCTGTGATTCTGTCTGTGAGTCTGTCTGTCCGTGGGTGGGGCTTCAAAAACAAATATCCACCATTTTGTTTCCTTGCCTAGCTTTGAGGCCTCTTTTGTTAGGCCTGCAGTTTCTTACTCTCTCTCACAGTTTTATTTCAACTCTAATTCGATATGTCATTTCATTTTTCACAGTCGCTAACATGGTTTTAGACTCGGTCGCAAAAAACGGGAAGAAAATTCAATGAAAGTTCCCGTTTATAGAACAAAATGCATTTTCAAAGGCCTGTAACATAAAGTCCATTGAGACTACCTCATGGCTTTATCTCAACTCTAATTCACCATCTGATTTCATTTTTATCAATGGTTTTAGACTCGGTTTCAGCAATAGTTGAAAAAATTCACGTACAGACGGCAAATTGACGAGACATGTTAAAAATTTGCGGCACGGTATATCATACACCGCCCAAATAACAGACAGGAAATTGCTGAGAGATGTTTATTCATTCTTATTTTATAAGTTATGTGCACATACACTTTAAAGAAGTTTATTTGAAATCTTTAATTATAAAAACGTCATTTTGTATCATGTTTGCTGTAACGAAAATAGCATTTTGGTTTACACCGCCCACAAGACTTTTTCCCGAAGGACTTTGCCATTTGATGACAGTTGTCACGATGAAATTTTAATTTAGTCGTAGTCACAATAGAAAGTTGGCTCTGCACATGGGGAAAAGGAGTGAGGGGTGAGGAGTAAAGTGAAGAGAGGAGTTGGAAAGGAGTGAGGAAGTGAGGGGGAGATAAGTAAAGTGAAGAGAGGACTGAGGAGGAGTTGGAAATGAGTGAGGGGAGAGATAAATGAGGGGGAGAGGAGATGAATGATGTGTAACACATTAGGTAAAGTAAATAAATTGTGTGGATAACATAATTTGTGGATCTGATGAATTGCCACTAATCATTTTGTAAAAATGAATGTGCAGCTTCAAACTCAAGATGTCCAAATGTCACACGTCCATGCCCGTGGGATTCCCACGGGTGCTCCCACTTGTATACATCATAAAACAGCAGTGTCTCTCCATCCGTCTATCTGTCCATCCCAAAACTACTCCCTCAATTTTGGGGATAGCCCCGCCAAACCTTCTGTGGAACGTTTTGGGGTCCCAGCGGATGCTGTGAGGAAGGTAGGAGGTTTCATAAATTCATCAATAAAATTAAGATTTTGAAATTGGCTTGATATGGACCTGCTCCCAAATCCGGAAGTGAACAGATGACGACAATGGGCTGGTTTGATAAAATCTCAATACAATCGTGATTTAACACAGTATTTTGTTATAATATTAATGTATGATTGGAATGAAAATAGCGATATTGAGTTTAAATATGATGATGATGATGTCGAGTCCCCTCGGGCAATTGCCTTTCTATGGCTGGTATACATCGGTAGGTGTGTGGTATAGACAGGGGTCGCCACTCCTCTCCGTCAAACCAGTTATCTTGTGCTCATTTTGCCGACTTCGGAAGGATGACAGGCTGAGTCAACCCCACCTGGTGTTGATTCGGTGGGTTCGAACTCAGAACCTTAGGATCCCCAGCCCGCCACCCTAACCATTCGGCCAACACCAGGCTACACCAGGCCAGTTTAAATATGAATGAGGAAATGACGTGGCAGTTTCAACTTTCTAACCATGACATTCGCGGATTCGCCATATGTGCTGGGCGGTATTCGCCATTGAATGGGTGTAGAATCATTCAAACGGGGTTTGTTTTTTGCCCAAGTTATTCACGAACCTGCTGTCAATGCCTGATGTTCGACTGAAGGTGGCACAGAAATGTGGAATTTATTGGTTCATCGTTGCCCATTCGCCGTTTTTTGCCCAAGTCATTCACGATCTGGATGTCCATGTCTGACGTTCGACTGAAGGTGACACAGGAATGTGGAATTTATTGGTTCCATGGTTTAGCATTCACCATTTCCGCATTGTTTGTTTGCTTGTGGCTTCCCACCCGTGAATAGCACAGGTACCTCGCTAGTGTATCATAAAAGTAGAATCTGAATCCAAAACGATCACGACTGATGTCCCTGGACAGTGAAAAATAAAATCAGACATACAATAATTACCTTTAAAAGAGTAAAAATATGAGATTTGGAGTAATTTTTACCTAATGTCTCGCAGAGCCAATTATTTAAATAAAAATGAAAAAAAACGTTTTTCAGATTTTTGTTCCGATTTCGCTCTAGATTTTGGCATAATAATTGAGGCCATGAGTTTTGACCGTGAAATATGGAATCAGATTTCAAATGTCAGCTTTTAATAAGCCGATACGATATCCTATTCAATCTTTCCAGGAGCCATCACATTGCACCTAGCCTCACACAGGCAGCCAATCAGCGTAACTGAGAACGGACACAGCCATCTCTGTATGTATATATACATACATACAGAGATGTATGTATGTATATATACATACAGATATACAAGGGGCTGCAAAAGTAGGTATACAGTAATGAAAAACAAAACGTGTGCACAAAACGTATTTTATTGATTATACAAGCATATCAATAATAACATATCAATAATAAACATATCACTAATAAACATATTAATCCCTCAAATGTTCAAACTGTTTGCCCCCGGCATTCACACACTCCACTAGTCGAGTGTGGACACCCATGGTAATACTGGTATAATCCTTACTGTATACCTACTTTTGCAGCCCCCTGTATATATATATATATATATATATGTGTAATTACTCTCAATGTGTAATTATGTAATTTATGTAATCTCATCATGTAAATCATGAATCTTTTTTGTCACTTTCACACCAGCAATAGCAGAAAGCATATTACCGAATAATGATCATGCCTTATCTGGGAGAGTTTTAAACTTTTGAGCAAAATGTACAATTAATCAACAACTGTTGCTGTGCCTTCAGAAAGTATTCACACCCCTTCACATTTTATTGTGTTACAGCCTGAATTAAAATGGATTAAATTGAGATATTTTTTGTCACTCATCTACACATAATATCCCATATAAATGTCAAAAAAAGGACATTTAAAGAACGTTTTACACAAACATAGGGGCAATACCTCTGCCATTCAGCTGGTGGAATAAACAGTATACTACACCGACTAAGGGTATTTTAAACCAATTTCAATGGTTGCTAGAAGACAGGGTAGCATGTACAATCATACTAACATAATCATAAGACTTTAAACAAACAAAAAAATACCTATTTGGGGGTCACACCCCCCACCCCCCATATACCTCCTAAGATCTCCCCCCCCCCCCTCTATATACCTCTCCCTCATATACCTCCCACCCATATACCTCCTCAACCCATATACCTCCTAAGACCCCAATTTTTCTAATTCCTTGAACAAACATTGGTACATCATGGGTGATTACGGTTGTGGTGAATTTTCATCGAAATTGCATGTGTAGTTCCTGAGAAGAAAGCAAATACCTATTTTGGGGAGTCAAACCTCGACTCACTTTGACCCCCCCCCATAGACCCACTTAGACTCTAATTTTCTTGGTGCCGTGAACAACTTCTCTCAATATGAAGTAAATGGGTACATCATGGGTGATGAAGGTTGTGGTCAAGTTTTATCAAAATAGTGTGTGTAGTTTCAGAGAAAAAGCAAATTCCGATTTTGGGGGTCAAATCTGGATCCACTTTGACCCCCGGCAAACCCCCTTAGACCCCGATCTTTTTAATGCCGTGAATAAACTTTAGCCACAACACAGCAAATATCATTTCTGCCAAATTTGGTTTCAATCCCATCAGCGGTTTCGGAAAATAAGTTTCAAGTGTTGACGGAGTGAAGGACGGACGGACGGACAACGCGCCATCGCATAAGCTCCCCTGACCTTCGTTCCAGCTGAGCTAATAATAAATATAAAAAAGCGGAAATGTCTCGAGTCAATAAGTATTCAACCCTTTGCTATGACAACAAATTGAGCTCAGGTGTATTCAATTTCTTTTTATCATCCTTGAGATGTCTCTACAACTTGACTGGAGTTCACCTGTGGCCAACTAAATTAATTGGACATGATTTATAAAGAAACACACCCTTCTATGTCGGGTCCCACAGTTGACAGTGCATGTCAAAGCAGAAACTCTACCATGAAGTCCAAGGAACTGTCAGGACAACTCCGAGATAGAATTGTGAGAAGGCATAGATCTGGGGAAGGGTTTTATAACAATTTCTAGAGTGTTAAAATTTCCCAACAGTACAATGAGCTCCATCATTAGGAAATGGAAAAAAATATGGAACTACCCAGACTCTTCATAGAGCTGGCCTTCCAATCAAACTGAGCAACCGGGAAAGAAGGACCTTGGTCAGGGAGGTGACCAAGAACCCAATGGCCACTTTGACAGAACTATATATTTTCTTGGCTGAGATAGGAGAAACTGCCAGAAGGACGACAGTCTCTGCAGCACTTCGCACATCTAAGCTTTATTGGAGTGGCCAGACGGAAGCCACTCCTGAGAAAAAGGCACATGACATCACACTTGGAGTTTCCAAAATGGCACGTGAAAGACTCTGAGAGCATGAGGCAACAGAATATGTGGTCTGATGAGATAAAAATTGAACTATTTGGCCTGAATGCAAAGCGCTATGTCTAGCGGAAACCGTGCACAGCTGATCACCCATCGAACACTATCTCTGCAATGAAGCATGGTGGTGGCAGCATCATGCTATAGGAATGCTTTCCAGCACGAGAGGCTGGGAGACTTGTAAGGATACGGGGAACAATGAATGGAGCCAAATACAGGCAAATTCTGGTGGAGAACCTGCTTCAGAGTGCAAAACACCTTAGACTGCAGTGAAGATTTACTTTCCAACAGGACAATGACCCCAAGCATACAGCCAAAGCAACACTGTAATGGCTTCAGAACAAGAAGGTGAAAGTCCTTGAGTGGCCCAGCTAAAGCCCAGTCGTGAATCCGATTGAGAATCTGCAGAAAGACTTGAAGATTGCTGTTCACCAACGCTCCTGTTGGAGGAAAAGACAGCTTTCTTCAACTCAGCAGACATACAAAGCATAATGTTATTTTGTGATCACGGAGGAGGTACATAGTGCAACTACATTATGAATCCTTCGATTTCACATCCTCTCTCGAGCAGTCTTATATTCACTGGTGGACCTGAAGGGGGGAGGGACAAAGGAATGCAAGGGAAATAATCAGCATATACTTCTGTTTGCATGTGACCAAGCCATGATCTCAATCAACCAAGGCAGGTTTAAACAATAACTCGCCCGGGCCAAGTGAAAGATTGCACAATAAACGCACCCATAGGCCATAGCCTACTAGGTGGGTGAGTCCTGAAGGAAGATAAGGTATTCATTCATTGTCTTCATGCAGGTGCAGCCACAGATGATACAATGGAAGTTGTAAATATGTTGAACATTAATTCATTCCATCCCTCCGGTACTAACCAACTCTGCGCCGATGAGGTTAAACCATGAAAATACAGACTTGGCATTTAATATGGAATATTATTTTTGTGGGGGTGAACTTACTTTTCAAGTTGACTTAGAACCAAAAGTTCATTGGAATTATGTTGAAATTATTCTAAATTTTGTGAATGTGACCTTTAAAAGAAACAAAAACCACATTTGACATTTCGAAGCAAATAAATTGATCCTTGAAAGTGATGTAAACTGATATTGAACTCAATTAATGGACAGTACTGTGTTAAACCTCTTTACGTTTTCCAGAAGTATTTTTTTTATTTTGCACATTAGCCAAATTTTTTTTAAAACAAAAACAAAAGTTAAATGACAACTGGGATTACGGACATTAAAATTACTGTTCAGTACGTCGAGTAACCCCCACGAGCATTCAGGAGAGCACGTACACGTCGAGGCATGCTGTTCACGAGATTTGCCAAGGTTTGGACAGGAATCGCTTGCCATGCAGTTACAATAGCCTGCTGCAATTCACGCACAGAGGCAGGCTGCTGGTCCAAGTTGTCGATTTGACGCGTTAATTCTGCCCACAAGTTCTCTATCGGATCCATATCTGGGGACGTGGCAGGCCACTCCATATGCTCTACACCATGGTCAGCAAGAAAGTGTTGGATCATGCGAGCACTGTGAGGCCATGCATTGTCATTTTGGAAGACAAAGATTCCTTGAAAGGCTACACGTGCAAATGGAAGCAATGTTTCTTCCAGAATGGCCCTGTACTTGAACTGGTTCAGGTTTCCATTCAGAACAACTAGGTCAGTTTTGCCCACTGCATGAAAAGCAGCCAAAATGGTCACCCCACCACCTCCAGCTTGGACTCTTGGCACTATACAATCTTCGTTGTAGGCTTCATGCACTTGTTTGCGCACTCGGACATGGCCATCTTGACGATAGACCAGAAATCAAGACTCGTCACTGAAGATCACGTGATTCCAGTGTCCTGGCTGCCATTGACGGTGCTCTATGGCCCACTGCAATCGGCGCTGGCGGTGTTGTCTTGTCAGGCGTGGCTTTCTCAGGGGACGCCTGGCATGATAGCCTGCTTTAAACAGTCGTTGGTTGACTAGCCTTCTGGATACAGGCACATTTGTCAGTTGCTGCCACTCAGTCCTAAGCCGATTAGCTGACTTGGTACGGCTATTGCGGACTAACCGGTGCAGCTGGCGATCATCCCTCCTTGTGGTTCTGCGGGAATGTCCTGGCCTCGACATTGGAGGAGGGACACCCCTCTGAGCATTTCGTTTCGGGATCTGTGACACCTGACCTTGAGTGATGCCATACTGCCGAGCAATAGCACACTGTTTCATGCCGGAATTTCGTAAAGCCACCACTCCATGACAAACAGCATTGTCGAGTTGACGGACCATCTCCAGAGGAAGCGGCAATAACTTTTGTAGACTTGCAGCAGTTGTTTTCCACGAATACAGAACGCAACAACCCTTATATACCCGATTGTAAAGCCAATCGTCAAATGTACCTGTCCGTACATTTTGTCACGCCACCTGTGATATAGTCCTGTTATTGACTTCTTGCCGCGACATACAATCAGTGACATGGTTCTTTTAACAAAGAAATAACCGAAGCGTAAAAGAAACTCACCAGATTGATATTCTGCGTTCAGAAAGGAAACCCAAGTCAAGCAAAAAAATATATTCCATATTAAATGCCAAGTCTGTATATTGTCGAGTAATTCCCCTCGGTGAATACGGATAGCAAATCGAGCATTATTTGAGGTGTTATTCAAACACGGACTCGCGATATATGCACGGGAGAAAAGGAGAGGAAGAAGAAGAGCAGTCTTCAAACCTGAAGGAAATAAACTCAACCAACACGGAATTTAGAATAACAGGGAAAATAATAAAAGGGTTTATTTACAATGGATGCTGGGACAAGAAAACGCGACAATAAAAAATAATATCTAAGTTGGGATCCCACACACCTCACTTCAACAACAGACAAGGAAAGAATTAATGAAAGGAACCCGTTGTGTTCTGTGTGGTGCGGCTTAGCTCTGTCTGGCTGCAGTGTCAGGGACCATCAGCGATGTCAGGCTCCGAGCACAGTCGCCCGACGCGGCTCCGGTTGACGGGAACAAGGCCCCGATGCGCCCCCGTTCACCAGGCCTCGATGACGCCTCTCGCGCCAAGCGAGCGAGCGGGCGTGCAACCCGCCTCCACAGCCGTGCAATCTCTTCCCGGATTCGGCACGGTCTGCGATGCACACAACGTTCGGGTCAGAATGGAGAGAGGGTCGGGGGTGAAGGAAGGCGTGAGGGCAAGAACGAATGAGGTCCAGGCACCACTGGCTATTTCAACAAGCAGGGACGAGAGAGAGAAAATTTCGGTCTCCTTCACTTTTTGTCAACCCCTCTTGACATCATCTCTCTCTCTCTCTCTCTCTCTCTCTCTCTCTCTCTCTCTCTCTCTTTCTCTCTCTCTCTCTCCCTCTCTCTTCCAATCCCTGCCGGCCAACATCACAGGCTCAATTCTCCACCAATGGCTGCGTCACGTCTCTCATCCCATCGGTCAGTCGCCAATCAGTCTGTCGCCTCACTTGCTCTTGCTTCACCACTCAGCGAGCTGCTTCTTGCTTTTGCCTTGACCAATCACGCAAGGTCGGCGTGGCTATTGCCTGGCTTGCTCGATGTGTGTTGCTATGCCAGCTGGTGATGTGGCTGGCTGTGGCTGCATCGGCAGTGCCCGAACTGGCCTCCAGTGAGTTTTATTGTCATTGTGGCAGAGGGGAAATTAATTAGTGTGTGCACTAATGGGCCGAACTAATGTCTATGGTGTGTTGCCATACGGGACACCGGTATGATCACAGAGGGAAAGACGTACAAGATAATTAACATAATCCCGACAACTACTTAACATGCCCCATTCCTCGTAATGGGAACGAAGATACACTTAATCCGACATACGGGCTGGACAGGTCCTCTACTTATTTACATTGAGATGGTTCTTGCTACCCACGATCATCGGAGTAGCTACCTATGCAGATCTACCTAAACCTATGCAGATCTACCTCAACCTATGCAGATTTCACAATCGCAAAATTCATAACAATATTAAACTTACAATGTGAATGTCTACAACGGGAACACCCGTTGCATCCCAAGTTCAGCGGAAGCTTGGGGACGACTAAGAAGCTTGTCGAGAATTAAAGATCGACCGTCCTGAAGCTACGTCCGCGTCTGATTTAATCTCCCGATTATATATCTATAATATATATATATATATATATATATATATATATATATATATATATATATATATATATATATATATCTGTCATTGTGCGACTTCATACCATCAGTGGGCAACCGCCAGTAAGGTATCCCATACAGCTACTGCTGCACTTTGCTGGGAGTGATAAGCAGGCCTGTCACACGGTAACATTATCTCTGGTATCAACTCACTATATGGAGTCGACCTGGATGTGGTTGGGAGGAATTAATTAGTATCTGTAATTTGGTACTCCAACCTAATGAGCGAACATCATTGCACTTATGTCCGCTTTGCCTGCCAAGCTCCGGAGCCATCTTGCAGTGCTTCATTGTGGATGTTATTGGTTGAACGACGTACCAGCTTTGGAAATTCATTTATGAGTTGCTTTTCTTTATTACATAATCAAAATTCATTATCTAATGAAGAAATTGCATTCCTTCATTTATTTCAGATGGGCTACATAGCAACTTGCAAATGTCTAAGTGACAAAAAGGTATATCCATCTTTTCTTCGCACTGTACCAAGTGATGCTTTCCAATCTGCAGCAATGGCTCGCACTGTATTTCATTTCAATTGGGTTTTCCTGGGAGCATTGCAAGATGATGATGATTATGGAAAACAAGGGATCGCTCAATTTGCAAATGAAGCGGAAAATACAGGGTATTGTCTTGACTTTATTGAAACAATTCCAAATGTTGATGAAGTGGACAAAATGAAGCAACTAGGTGAGGACAATATTTTATCTACTGTGTGTATATACATATATATATATATATATATATATATATATATATATATATATATATATATATATATATATATATATTGTTGTGGATCTCGGACGTCGGCTCTCCCCTTATCAAGGGGGGGTTAATCCCCTTTACCTTTTATCTGGCCGACGCGAGTCCTGTAAGTTACAACGTTCCTTCCGGTCGGTATTAAATAGGGTTATTGGTCGACTTAGTCCTAATAACCAATTACTAACACCGACCGTGAAGCAAGGAAATAACTCCCGCCCGAACCACGGCGTCAGTGGACACGCCGAGCGAAGCGAGCCGCGATTCGGGCCGTTAACAAGGACTAGACCCGATTATGGTGGTTCCGATCGTGCCACGCTTACCCAATGAGAGAAAAGACTGATGCGATCGGATAAAAGGAAACCAGCAGAATAGGAAGAACAGATGGGTTTATTAATTATGTACAAAGTAAAGAGGAAACGAAAGAAGGGAATGTACAAGGAAGAGGAAGAAGCAGTTACACAGGGCAGCCTTAAACAGTCTTATCTTATTCCCTGGACAAACGGGCCCGTCTCACATACACACTCACACGGGGATTGTAGATGGTAGGGTGGAACAGGTTGATGGTCACCAGCGTGTCCAGGCTCCAATCCGGCTCTGGTCCAGGCTCCGGTCCAGCGGACGAAACCCGGCAGGCAGCTTTGCGTGTAGCGTGACGCGAACGGACAGTTATAATGACGGGGGGAAGGCTGGTACTAGCGTACGTAATAGGCGCACGGCCGCGCCAAATGCCCCCTCTCCAAGGTCCTGCTCTGAATTCCCAATGCCAGCGAGCCCTCTTTGATCAAGTGCATAAACTCTCGAGCTCTTCATAATCAGCGCCAGCGAGTAAGTCCCCTTAAATGTGCGCTCTCCCAATAAGTCCTCTCATCAGCCAACCTGCCAACGAGTCCTTTCAATAACACTCTTTCACTCGAGTCCTTTCAATGCGAGCTCTTCCCATCAGTCCTGTCAATGCGAGCTCTTCTTATCAGTCCCCTCAATGCGAGCTCTTCTCATCAGTCCTGTAAAAGGGCTTTGTACGCTCGCGCTTTTATACGTGAACCAGCGATCGCTCCGCCAGCCCAAAAGCCACGCCTGTCAGGCGATGTTACTTCAGCCCTGGTTGGCTGGTTAAGGCTTACCGGCCCCGCCCTGATGGCTGGGTGACGTGGCCACACCTTCTTCCTTGCGCTCCGCCCCCTTTTTCCGGGCCTCACCTCGTGGCCTATGGCGGCGTTTAGCAAGCTCATGCTCAAGGGCAGCAAACGCTGCTAACAAAGGTGCGTAACAAATTGGGAAGGGCCATGGGGCACATACTGGGGAGCGCGCTTAATGGCGTCGCTTGGAGGGGGAGGCTGTCAAAATAGACGAATGGGGCCTACTCCTTATTTGATTGACACAACGCAGATTCAACAATTGGAAACATGGCCTTATCTATACACATACGAATGAAATAACTGATGTCCTCTGGTGACCTATGTGTTGCTTGTGGCCTAACTATGGGGTGCTACCTTTAACCCCTTAATGATGTCATATTTACAAGAGTGTGGGTTCTCAAAACCGCAACACTGCACCCCTCCTTTTGCCAGGCTCGCCCGAGCCAAAACATCAGGACTATCTTTTACCTCTACATGTGACACTTAGGTGTAGTTTCCCTCTACATTTAACCTACTACCCTGAGTGCGACAGTTTTAACACTAGATATGTCCCCCCTGCTGTGTTGTGTCCTACCTAACTGACTCACACCCACAATTAGCTGAATTACGGAATGGTTTGCAAACTAAACATTTCAGCCAGTGGGGAGCATTATTTACAAGACACTACAATTTAATTATTTACAAAACTAGACCCAGGACCTGTCTTTTGCGGGAAAAAGCAGAGCTTTTTGAAAAGAGGAAATGCCAATTGCAATGCACTGCACTGATACACCATACCCTTATGCACAATAAATGCATCTAATAAAAAAAATGCATGAAAAGCACCAAAAATGCACAAAAACAAACATTGTAAAATAATAAATGATGTCTTCTGGTGCTTCTCTGCTGGGCCGATGTATCCTGGCTTGATGTTCTGATTAATAAAAAGGGCACAAACCGCGTCCGCTTTTTTTAAATTTATGGCCAGCAGGGCCAACGTAGGTGGTCCGCCTGCATGGCATTGATGCCACTTAAAACAGTGGTCCGCAAGCCAGATACTGCCTGCAGCAATGGTCTGTCCCAGCAACGGTGCCAGGCCACAGAACGTGGGGTCCATAAGTGCCAGGCCACAGAACGTGTGGTCCATATGTGCCAGGCCACAGAACATGTGGTCCATATGGTGTATCAGTGCAGGCAGGCAGGCAGCAAGGGTGCAGGCAGCAAGATTCAGGACACCTGCACACTCCCCTCGGACAAAAGACCATGGTCCATGAGTGGGGAAGGAAGACAAAGCAGAGATTAGCGGGGGCAAGGGCGCAAAGGTACACATCAAAACAAGGCAATGCGACATGAAGGGCGTGGGAGAGTGAGCTGAGAAAACTCGTCCCTACTCGTACGTCACCCCCCATGTCAGCCTACACTACCCTTGCTCTTCCCCGTATTTACACAATTTACAAATTTACCAATTCCGTCTCTACCCATCTTGTCCCCCATATCTCCCCTAAACCAAATTCGTCACCAATCCCTCCCAAGAAGGAAGGGATGGAATCAACACAATGTCTAATCACGTCTAGATGCGTCTCACATTCCCAAATATCTGCCAAAACATGGTGTGGAGTCCTATCACCTCGGTGAGTGGATGCGGATGGTGCGAAGAGATTTTCTCCTAACTATCTTCTCAATGACATTAACACTTTAACTACCCGGGGTCTTGCCCTGCAAATCCATTGGCCATCATTACTCTATGTGGTTCTAAAAACCAATTCCCATTGCCCATACTGTGGTGCTCTCCAATTTTGAGGTCTCACTCCCCCCATTTTTCTCTCTGTGCCCTCGCACAATTCAGGGCTGTGTCGTGTGGCTCTCCCAGGAGGTCTACTTACCTGCGCACCTCCGCCACTGAACGTCACCACCCGAGCTTGCCTAGCTCCTCACCTGAATCTACCTGGGGAAGGCCCTCCCTGGCGCTTACCCCCTCGATGTCCTCTCTGGCATTGGGCTACCCGCGTCCTCTCCTAGGATCCTCGGGCCCCGCTGAACACTACTGAACTGAACAGTATCTGGCTCCCAGAGCCTACCTGTGGCCTCACCTGGCCGACAGGCTACCAGTGGCGGAGTGCTCAATAACCATACTCACTAACACGCTCACACGCCCAGCCATTCCACTTCACTTATGCACCCCTCTAAGCACGTCATTGCTACTACACGCACCACAGATGTCAATATCCAACAATTTACTGACTCCCTCTCCCTAACTTTAAACTACCCTCCCCGGGTATTGGTGAAGGGGTCCATCCTCCCCCCATTCACTCCTTCGCACCATGCACTCCACTCTACTCAATCCACACACCATTTACTCCACACCATTTATTCCACACCACCAAGCTCTCTTGCACACTCTTGTGCTCTCACCATTCATCCACTTGCACCCTATGCAAGTCATTTACACAACACAATTACACACATCCTCAATACTCCATTCATACACTTTCACACACACACACATCCCTCTCGAGCATTGCCTCTCAATTCCTCATTTCAAGCCCATGCACACGGTGGTTCCCACAATTACACACACACATCCTTCTCGAGCATTGCCTCTCAATTCCTCATTTCAAGCCCATGCACACGGTGGTTCCCACAATTACACACACACATCCTTCTCGAGCATTGCCTCTCAATTCCTCATTTCCGCCTAAACCTCAAGCTCATACACACAGCACGTTGTAGCTATCTACTCCCTTCGAATAATAGTATAGTGCTCCCCTTCATCCCTTATACGAAGCACTCAATCGTCATTATCATCCATCTAATCTCTCTACGTCCCTACTACTTGTACAAAGTCACTACTTAAATCTCAAGTCACCTATGGTCACCTCTGGGTCCCTAACCATTATCCTAACCCTCCCTGGGCGAGCTCACACTACCAAACCCCATAAACCTATAGCTCCTCTGCCCAAAAAATTGAATGGTACAACTACCATTCGCTATCATCACTACTACCAAATGTCCACTACTCTCGAGCCTCGTCGGGTGCGGTAATGCATTTTCACAGCTCGGCTTCGAAAAGCCGGCTATGCGTACGGATGGTCAGTCTCCTGTTGGTTGGGTCCGTCCGGCATTTTCGATTCTGGGGAGGAGGCATACTCGGGCAGAGGTTCCATGCGCCATTCCGGCGCGGAGCCTTGCGGTCTCCGGCCCGATGACCCAACCTCCCACGGTCGGAACACCGCGCCCGCCAGGGGGCGAAGGTCCGACCTGGCCTTTCTCCCCAGGAATCGTGCCGGTCGCCGCTATGACGCGGCACCGACCATACAGGGTGGAGCCCGGCACAAATCGTGCACGGCGCTCCTTGCAAGAGCGCAGCGGCAACGATCCTCGCCGGCCCCTGCAGCACACAAAGAACACCATACCCCAAGAGCTCGCGTCGGCTATACGTCGGCCTAAGCGCTGCCCCGGTCAGCGTCGATGCTCGAATCGCATTTTCACATCCACACCTCGCGACCCTTTCTTTACTCACACATCCCGGTGCTCCAGCGCCTCCCATACACTCCACAAATTTCGTCACTGCACTCTCTCATGCACAGCACTCAGGCACACTCACACACTCCGTTACACACCTCTCTCACACACACCCTGGTGCACTGTCCTCAGTTACGTACTCTGTAACACTCGTGGGTGTGCACTCTTGCATCCACCCACTCAGCGCACACCTACCCACGGGTGTGCAATCTCTTGTCGCACACCCAATCACGCGCTCTAATGTGCATCCCCGCACTCGCTCTTCATCCATTTCCGGTGTGCATCCTCGCACACTCTCTCCATCCATCTCACTCTCTGTATCACACTCACTCTCACACATACCCTCCATTGTGCATTCTCCCTCGCTCTCACACTCTGTTGTCACACACCCGTGCTTCGGTGCACACTTTTTTCTCACACGCGCGCCATTATCTTTCATACGGCTCACCATGGACCTTCTACGAGCGCCCGGGTGATGCCGGGATCCCAAGCGCGCGAAAAATGTTTTCGCGCCAAACCTTTTCTCGCCATATAAAGCCTGGCTTACCTTCGGGATCCTCCTCTCCACACGCAGCTGCAAACTTTCATTGGGGTTAGGAAGTACGGCATCATGATGTGAATGGAGACTTTGTACATCCTCCATCTTTTCCTCACACGAGTGCTCTTCTAAGTCCGCCGTCTTCTTAATCCCGATTTCAACTACGATTATTTCATTTTCTTTTTCCTCATTCAGCTCGACGACCGCTGGCGCTAATAAATTAAAATTCTCTAATTCAGCGGTCGTCGGCTTCTCTATCCCCCGTGTCATGATTTCTATACCAGTCCACGTGACTTCGCTTTGCTCCAACTCGCTTTCCCCGTGCTTCTCAAGTCGCGCTACCCCGTCCCATACCCGTGTGCCTTTCCCGCTTGACCTGCGGTCAATTTCCTTCCCCAATGCTTTTATTTCATACCTGGCTTCCTCCCTTGCTAACCCCTCGTTTACTTCCCTAGCTTGGCCATTCACGTCCTCCAACTGGCCCCCTAATTTGTACACTAATCCCCCCAATTTGCTTTCTAACCCCCCAATTTGACTTCCCATATCATTTCTCAATCCCCCAATTTGGTTTCCCAATTGCTCCCCCATTCTGTTTTCCATTCCCTCACTATCTGCCCTCATTTCTCCCAATCTCCTTCCTCAATCCCCCAATTTGGCTCCCCATATAACTTAACCCGTCTCTCAATCCCCCAATTTGGTTTTCCAACCCCATTTGTAGGGCTGCCTGCAGCTGCGCAATGAGGTCCTGCATATTCATCCCTCCCATTTGCGCAGTGGGCGCGACCCTCGTCGCCATGTGTGAGGCGCCGACATTTTGCTCGCCTGCAACCCCTCCTGCTGCACCCTCATTAATTTCCTCTCCCATCTCCTCCAATTGTCCCACTTCTTCCCGGGGGTCCTGGGTTAACTCGAACCCCTCTTCATCTACCACCACCGGCATCCGATCGCCTTGGCTGTCCATGGCACGATTTAATTTCGATGTTTTAATAAAATTTCGGCCGCTCGTAATTTCGAGTGCGTTAGGCGCACTCCGGGTCCAAATCCCACTCCCCGACACCAATTGTTGTGGCGAATATGCACAATTGGTGTCCAAAATTTTGTCGAACAAATTTAGTCCCAGGTTCCAAATCCCCACTCCTGACTACCAATTGTTGCGGATCTCGGACGTCGGCACTCCCCTTATCAAGGGGGGGTTAATCCCCTTGTCCTTTTATCTGGCCGACGCGAGTCCTGGAAGTTACAACGTTCCTTCCGGTCAGTATTAAATAGGGTTATTGGTCGACTTAGTCCTAATACCTAATTACTAACACCGACCGTGAAGCAAGGAAATAACTCCCGCCCGAACCATGGCGTTAGTGGACACGCTGAGCGAATCGAGCCGCAATTCGGGCCATTAACAAGGACGAGACCCGATTATGGCGGTTCCGATCGTGCCACGCTTACCCAATGAGAGAAAAGACTGATGCGATCGGATAAGAGGAAACCAGGAGAATAGGAAGAACAGAAGGGTTTATTAATTATGTACAAAGTAAAGAGGAAACGAAAGAAGGGAATGTACAAGGAAGAGGCAGAAGCAGTTACACAGGGCAGCCTTAAACAATCTTATCTGATTCCCTGGACAAACGGGCCCGTCTCACATACACACTCACATGGGGATTGTAGATGGTAGGGTGGAACAGGTTGATGGTCACCAGCGCGTCCAGGCTCCAATCCGGCTCCGGTCCAGGTTCCGGTCCAGCGGACGAAACCCGGCAGGCAGCTTTGCTTGTAGCGTGACGCGAACAGACAGATATAATGACGGGGGGGAAGGCTGGTACTAGCGTGCGTAGTAGGCGCACGACCCATGCCAAACGCCCCCTCTACAAGGTCCTGCTTTGAATTCCCAATGCCAGCGACCCCGCTTTGATCAAGCGCATATACTCTCGAGCTCTTCGTAATCAGCGCCAGCGAGTAAGTCCCCTTAAATGTGCGCTCTCCCAATAAGACCTCTCAACAGCCAACCTGCCAACGAGTCCTTTCAATACCACTCTTTCACTCGAGTCCTTTCAATGCGAGCTCCTCTCATCAGTCCTGTAAAAGGGCTTTGTGCGCTCGCGCTTTTATACGTGAACCAGCGATCGCTCCGCCAGCCCAAAAGCCACGCCTATCAGGCGATGTTACTTCAGCCCTGGTTGGCTGATTAAGGCTTCCCGGCCCCGCCCTGATGGCTGGGTGACGTGGCCACACCTTCTTCCTGGTGCTTCGCCCCCTTTTTCCGGGCATCACCTCGTGGCTTATGGCAGAGTTTAGAGAGCTCACGCTCAAGGGCAGTGAACGCTGCTAACAAAGGCGTGTAACAAATTGGGAAGGGCCATGGGGCACAGACTGGGGAGCGCGCTTAATGACGTCACTTGGAGGGGGAGGCTGTCAAAATGGACGAATGGGGCCTACTCCTTATTTGATTGACACAATGCAGATTCATCTATTGGAAACATGGCCTTATCTATACACATACTAATGAAATAACTGATGTCCTATGGTGACCTACGTGTTGCTTCTGGCCTAACTATAGGGTGCTACCTTTAACCCTTTAATGATGTCATATTTACAAGAGTGTGGGTTCTCAAAACCACAACAATATATATATATATATATTGTTACGGACACGGCTAGGATGTTGTTTGCCGAGCGGATGGCCGCCGCGCCCAAACAGTTACCCCGACGAACCCGATTCCTGAACGTTGGCCAAAATCGCGCCACAGATATTCAATGGGGAAAAGACTAAAGCGAAGGATGTGAAGAAGAAGAAGACAGAAGTAGGGAATACGGATATAATTTATTTGCTATTTACAACCAAAAGGAAGAAGGAGGGATAATAAAATAATTTACAGAAGAAATCAGAGACACAGTGAAAATCGCTAGCTTATCTAAACAGGCTTAATTAATACCCTGGGACAAGACACACAGAACAAACTCACGTACACGAATGGGGAAATTGCAGGCAGGAATGACAGGAGGTGGGTGGCTGGAGGGGGAGGAAGGCACGGAGCTGGCTGGAGCTTGATCCCGCACGGGACGTCGGGCTGGACCTCGACGGCCGCCGATGCCACCGATCCTGTCGTGTGCATGGGGTAACGGGTCGGAGCTGCTTGGTGGAGCCAACGCTACTGGTGGGGGGTCTGGCATGACGGGTTCTCTCTCCCTCTCTCACAAACTCCAGGACTCTTTCTCTCTTTGCTTTGCTTTGCCCCTTCTCTCCTCTCTCTTTCTTAGTCCAACCCAGTCCAACTCTTAGTCCAACTCTTCCTCTCTTGCTTAGTCCAACAACAACTTTTTCTCTTGCTTTCGCACACGCTCTATATAGCGCCTCAGGCGATCAAGCTGCTGGTGTCCAGGACACGCCCATCGGTGAGCTCGCCTCAGCCCTGATTGGTCGGCACGGCCCTCTGGCTCCGCCCTTGATGACGATGGGCGGGCATGCCCAGGAGTCGGCAGCTCCTCCCCCTTCTTCTCCAAGCCGACCTCGTGGCGAATGGAGTCGCAGAGGGAACAGTTGGCAATTGTTGGAAGGGGAATGTGAATGAAAGGGGATCTACTCTTATTTCTCTTGGTGCAATGGAGTATTTAAATTAATGGAAGACACAGCCTTACACTAATACACATTATGAGGATATAACTACTGAACAGGGATATATGGTGTCCTTCATGTATGTTTTATGGAATTAACTGCGGGAATGCCCTTTGACCTTTATACAACAGACTGGAGGCAGGAGGGTCCAGAATAAAGCAATAAAAAACAAAAAAAACACAATCCTCATATCCACAACACTGCACCCTCCTCCCCTTAGCCACGTCCCGGGCCTATGAACTTTTACCTTAGTGTGGCACATAGGTGTAGTTCCCTCTACATTTAACCTGACCCTGAGTGTGACAGTTTTAAAACATAAATAAATATGTCCCGCTGCTCCATTGCACCCTGCCTAACAGATTCACGCCCACAGCTAACCGAATTGCGGAATGGTCTTCAAACTATACATTTACGGTGGGGGCGCATTATTTACAATGGCTCTGCTTTTATTTACAATACTAACCCAGGACCTGTGATCGTTCTTTTGGGGGGGGGGGGGTGGGGAGCAGTCTGCCTTGCATCGATGCACCATGAAAGCACCCAAAAATGCACCAAAACACCCTCAATCACCAATCGGTGCACAGTCACCACAGTTCAATAAAAAATAAAACCAACAAACCCTGCTGGTGGTCTCTTGCTCTTCGGCTCCCTCTGCTGGCTATTGCTATCTTCCTGATGTTGTCATCTTCTTTGCTGGCGGCCTATTTGCAATAATAAAATGCACCCAACGTGTCCATTTTTTTTTTTTTTTATGGCCCACAGGGCCGACTAGTGTGGTTCACCTGTGGGGCATCGGTGCCCTGTGATCAAGGTCCGCCAGCAAGATTTCGGGCCTTCATGGCCGGTTCCAGCAGAGGGGCCATGCCCCAACCCATGGGGTCCATAAGTGGTACTCAGCCACAGACATGTGGTCCATAATGTGGTGCATCGATGCAGACAGCTGGTTCTGGGAGTTCCGGGCGCACAATGGCGGACTCCCGCACGCTCCCCTCGGCGCCCAGTGGTGCACAGTCCTCATGAGGGAGACAAAATGGGGAAAAGACAGATGAGCGAGGGGTAAGGTCACAAGGGTACACATCAATAAGGCAATGCAAGGCGAAGTGGGTACGGAGAGCGAAGTGAGGAAGCTCGTCCCTACCGTACATCACCCCCACTGTCACCTACTCTACCCTTGCCCTTGCCCCATATTTACAAAATCTACACCTTCACAAATTCGTCACTACTGTCACGTCTTCCCCATATTTCCCCTATACCAAATTCGTCTCCACAATCCCTCTAACCAAAATTTGCCATCACCCAATTCATCATCAATCCTCATAAGGAGGAAGAGATGGAACACAGCACAATGTCACACCCACGTCATGATGCGTCTCACAATCCAAACATCTGCACAATAAAAATAATAAAAACAACCTGGCATGGTGTGGAGTCCTGTCACCCCAGGTGAATGGATGCAGATGGTGCGAGGAGATCTCCATCCTAACTACCTTATAAATGACTTTAATACACTTTACACTACCCAGGGTCTTTCCCTGCCAACCCATTGGCCAACTTACACTATGGGTTCAAAAACCAATTCCCATTGACCAAACTGTGGTGCTTCTCAATTTGGGGTCTCACTCCCCCGATGCATCTCCCGGTGCCCTTGCACAATTTCCGGGCTGGGTCGTGTAGCTCTCCCAGCAGGTCCACCCACCTGCACACCTCCACCACTGTAGTTGCCACCCGAGCTTTCCTAGCTCCTCACCCTAACCTAACTAACTGGGGAAGGCCCCTCCTGGCTCTGTCACCCCTTGGTGCCCTCTGGCACTGGGCTACCCGGGTCCGTCCTCCGGATCCCCGGGCGCCATCCATAACAACTCTACCGGCTCCCAGAGCCCACCTGCGGCCTCACCTGGCCGACATCCTCACAGTGGTGGAGTGCCCAAACCAACTACACACACTAACAGGCTACACGCCCAGCCATTTCCACGTCACTAATGCACCCATCCAAATACCATTCTTCCACCATGCACCACAGATGCCAATATCCAACCACAATTTACCTGTACCCTCTACCTAACTCTTAAACTACCCTCCCCGGGTATTCGTGATGGGGTCCATCCTCCTTTCCCCCATCCTACACCTTCGCACCATCCACTCCACTCCACAGTTTCCACCATACTCACACCACGACCATCCATTCCAATACTCCATATACTCCAGACTCCATATATTCCACACAACCATTCTCCATACACCTGTCGTTGCACACCTGTGCAATCACACCTGGTGCCACCTGCACCCTCCTTCCTTCCTGGACCTTGGTCAGCACAACTCATATCACTATCACTCACTCAAACACTGCTCCATACACCTGTTCAGTTGCACACCTGTGCAATCACAATACAACTCACAATCACAATCATTTACTCATACCCTGCTCAATACACTTTTCGATCCTCAATACAATTCACAATACATTTTTACACACACACACGGCATCATCTCATCTACCTGTTGCCCTGCTAACTTAGTGCTCCACGTCTTCCCTTTAAACTAAGCACATACCACGTCATTATCATCCACACTAATCTACCTGCGTCCCCACTACAGGTATCATTGTCACTACCTAACCTTAACATTACCTAAGGTCATCTTCTAGGTCCCTACACACAATATCCTAACCCTCCCGGGCTAGTTTTCACTGCCAAACCCCATAAGACTAGTACTCCTTTGCCCCCGCTATGAGGGATGGCAGAGTTGCCATCCCCTCACATCGGGTATCTCCCACTATAAATTTTGCTCGTCCAAATTCAACAAATCAAAAATTTGCCAATCATCTGCCAAACACTCTACCAATCATCAAATTTTGCTTTGCAATTTAGGGTCCAAACCACTATCATCATCACCCGTCTACTCACTAGATCCTCTCGGTGCGCCAATTCGTTTCCAAAGCTCTGCTTCGTAAAGCCGAGCAATGGATGCGGGTTGTTCGTTGCCAGCGGATGGGTCCGTCCGGCATTCGGTGCAGGGAAGGTGGTCTACTCGGCCCGAGATTCCACGCACCATCGGGGCACGGGACCGTCCGATGCCCCAATCTCGGCCGGCCGGGGCACGGCAACCACAAGGGGTCGCTGTGTCGGCCCTTCCAACCGGACCGCCCGCTCTGCCTGGTGGAGCTCGGACGTGACCGGTCCGAGCGAGGCCCAGCGTGGATCACGTACGGCGGTTCTTTCGAAACCGCCGTGGTTCGGATCCCCGCTGGTCCTCGCGGCACGCGAAGCCCGGCACGTACCGAGGGCTCGCTTAGGCTAAACGTCGTTCTAACCGCTAACCCAGTTAGCGTCGATGCTCCATTCGCATGCTTACACCCCGCAGCCCATTCCTTGCTCTTACATCCAGCCGTCTCCATGCTCTTTGTCATTGCACCTTCCCTGACACACCCAGGTACACTCAATCCGCTTACAGACTTGGTCACACACCTGACCACCGCACACCTTTGCACACACTCGTCGTTCGCACACCTCACCAACACACCTCTTCGCGCCCCCTCCTCGGTCACCTCCTCTGTGACAACCACAGGTGTGCTCTCACTTGCACAGCCAATCACGTGCCTCACTACCAATTCCAGTGTGCATTCCCATACGCGCTCTACCATTCCAGGTGCACATCCTTCCATTCCAGGTGTACATCCTCTCTAACCTGCCACAACCAACTCACGCTCCGTGTCACTCTTACTACTTTCACCACTACACTCGGTCGCGCACTCACCCTTACTCTCGCCAGCGCACTCTTTCCTCATGCACCCGTCCGTTACACACCTTTCTCGTGCATCCTCTTGTGCACACTCTCCCGTTACATCCTCCGAAACACTCACCACAGGTGTGCATTCTCCCTTACTTTTGACAGCGCACTCTTTCCTCATGCACCTGTCCGTTACACACCTTTCTCGCGCATCCTCTTGCGCACACTCTCCCATTACGTCCTCCGTAACACTCACCACAGGCGTGCATGCTTCCATTACATCCCCTGTAACACTCCCTACGACGCGCTTCCATGTGCCCCCCCGCACATGCGCTACGACCAACTCACTCTCGACAGCACACTCACTCCTCGGCGCGCACTTTTTCCTCACACTCCCCAGAGTCGGACATTCTCGCACACCTCCTCCTTCGCACTCCGTACCTGTCGCACACTTCACCAACGGCCTCTCACGAACACCCGGATCCAAAGCAACCCCCAAGCCGACTGAAGCTCCCTTCACATCATATACATTTCCGCGTATATCGCCACTCACCTTGGCACCTCGTCTCCGCACCTCCTTCGCCACCTGCAAACTCTTTATTTGGTTAGCGAGCATACCATCACGATTTGAGCACGGACCTTGCACATATTCCATTACTACCTCCTTTATCTCCCTCTTAGTTTCCCTCCGTCTCTTCTTAATTTCACTCACCCCCTCTTCCACCTCCTTTAACTTTTGCTTCACCTCTTTTATTTCCCGGTGCGTCTCCTCAATTTCGTCCTCTAACGCCACCTTTTTTTTTTTCTTTTTTTTTGTATACAAGATCGAGGCTCGTGAAAGAGCGAACATTTATCACACAGAATGACAAACCGACAAACCGACACATAACCGACAAACCGACACATAAAACAAATAACATCGGGAGCGGTAGACAAGATGGGGAGAGAGGGGGAAGGACACAGACACAACATTTGAGAGCAGGAACCGAGAGACATGGAGACATCGAGAGATCTGTGGGAGGGAGAGGGCTTTGGGGGGGAGGCATGGGAAAGGGGGTGGGAGAGGCATAAAACATATGGACACTGCCAGGACTACCAGGAAAGAAGTTGGAATTACAAACAAGGTGGATCTGGGGTGAATTAGTGGGGGTAGAAAAGATCAAGGTTTTGGATGTGGGAAGATAAGAGATGGTGGTGAACAGCTGTTTTAAAGACCTGGAGGGAGGAGTGGGATTGAAGGGAGTGTGGGAGTTTGTTCCAGAGGCGGGAGAAAAGAGGAATGAAGGAGTGAAGGTGAGCAGAGAGCCGAGATTTCGGCAGTTTAACCATCAGAGGCTTGCTGGCAGATCTGGTGCGACCTGTAGGAATATTTGGGGGACAGAGCACAGAGAGAGCTGGGGGAGCAAGGCCGTAGAGGAGTCGGTAGAAGACAGAAAGACCACCTACCTGCCTGCGGTGAGTGAGTGAAAGGCCCTCAGAGATAGCTTCATCGCGGGAGATTCCAATGATTCTGAAAGCTTTGGTTTCAACAGCGTGAAGCCGAGCTAGGTGTGAGGCAGGAGAACCAGCCCATAGGGGAGAACAGTATTCCATTGAGCTGCGGATGAAAGCCTTGTATGTGGTGAGGAGCTCAGGTCCTTGACGCACATAGAAACGGTCACCTTGACCGTTTCTATGTGCGTCCTCACCTCTCGGTCCTTAGTCTCAATTACTTCTGTCACCTCTTCCAACCTCTTCGTCAACCCCTCATGTACCATCTGACATTCCTTCTGTGTCGCTATTAATTCGTTCTTGATGTCTTTTTGTGTCGCTTTTAACCCCCCGATTATTGCAGTGTTCTTTTCCACTTGGTCCACGAGTTCCTTTTGTCCCACTGTCAGCTGTTCTACTCCCCTAGTCAGACCCTCTATGCCCCCCTGTAACCTAGCCATATTATTCCTCACCTCTTTCTCCATACGCTTCTCACCTCGCTTTACCTCCTCGCGTACCCCCGAGACCTCCTCGCTTACACCTCGTCGTATCTCCTCCTTCATCCCCTCCATCTCTTTAGTAGATGCCGCCCTCATTTGTTCTAATTCATCCCTCTGAGCATCCAATTTACCTTATAGCCCGATTTTCACCTCCTCTATCTGGTTCCCCATTTGTTTGATTTATCGGGCGGATTGCTCCCCTATCTCCCACAATTTGTCTTCCATCCTATCTTCTAGCCCCGTTAACCCATTCTTTACCTCTTTTATCCCGTTGTCTAACCCCTCAAATTTATTGTCCAACACCTTAAAATTATTGTCTAACCCCTTAAAATTATTGTCTAACCCCTTAAAATTATTGTCTAACCCCTCCAATTTATTGTCTAACCCCTCAAATTTGCTGTCTATCTTCCCAATTTGGGCCCTGGTACCCCTTGCTTCGTCCCTCATTCTGTTTTCCAATCCTACATTCTCCATGTGGATGATTGCCTGTATTTGCGCCATGAGGCCCTGCATGTCAAAGCCCGCTGGTAGCGCGGGCTCGGCTACCGCGCGCTCGTACGAGGCGCCATTTTGCGCCTGTTCAACCATGTGCGCGAGGGCGCCATTTTGTGCGCCTGACACCTCCTCAACCACCTCCTCATTGCTCTCCTCCATTTCTTCCCTGTGGTCCTGTGTTACCCCTAACCCCTCTTCTAGCTCACCCACCTGCATCCGATCGCCTTGACTAGCCATGGCGCGATTTCAAAGTTCGGGTTTTTCTCAAACAAAACAAATTTCGGCAGCTCATAATTTTGAGCGCGTTAAGCGCGCTTCGGGTCCAATCTCGCTCCCGACACCAATTGTTACGGACACGGCTAGGATGTTGTTTGCCGAGCGGATGGCCGCCGCGCCCGAACAGTTACCCCGACTAACCCGATTCCTGAACGTTGGCCAAAATCGCGCCACAGATATTCAATGGGGAAAAGACTAAAGCGAAGGATGTGAAGAAGAAGAAGACAAGTAGGGAATACGGATATAATTTATTTGCTATTTACAACCAAAATAAACCAAGGAAGAAGGAAGGATAATAAAATAATTTACAGAAGAAATCAGAGACAGTGAAAATTGCTAGCTTATCTAAACAGGCTTAATTAATACCCTGGGACAAGACACACAGAACAAACTTACGTACACGAATGGGGAAATTGCAGGCAGGAATGACAGGAGGTGGGTGGCTGGAGGGGGAGGAAGGCACGGAGCTGGCTGGAGCTTGATCCCGCACGGGACGTCGGGCTGGACCTCGCTGGCCGCCGATGCCACCGATCCTGTCGTGTGTGCGGGGTAACGGGTCGGAGCTGCTTGGTGGAGCCAACGCTACTGGTGGGGGGTCTGGCGTGACGGGTTCTCTCTCCCTCTCTCACAAACTCCAGGACTCTTTCTCTCTTTGCTTCGCTTCGCCCCTTCTCTCCTCTCTCTTTCTTAGTCCAACCCAGTCCAACTCTTAGTGCAACTCTTAGTCCAACTCTTCCTCTCTTGCTTAGTCCAACAACAACTTTTTCTCTTGCTTTCGCGCGCGCTTTATATAGCGCCTCAGGCGATCAAGCCGCTGGTGTCCAGGACACGCCCATCGGTGAGCTTGCCTCGGCCCTGATTGGTCGGCACGGCCCTCTGGCACCGCCCTTGATGACGATGGGCGGGCACGCCCAGGAGTCGGCAGCTCCTCCCCCCTTCTTCTCCAAGCCGACCTCGTGGCGAATGGAGTCGCTGAGGGAACAGTTGGCAATTGTTGGAAGGGGAATGTGAACTACTCTTATTTCACTTGGTGCAATGGAGTATTTAAATTAATGGAAGACACAGCCTTACACTAATACACATAATAAGGATATAACTACTGAACAGGGATATATGGTGTCCTTCGTGAATGTTTTATGGAATTAACTACGGGAACGCCCTTTGACCTTTATACAACAGACTGGAGGCAGGAGGGTCCAGAATAAAGCAATAAAAAACAAAAAAAGCACAATCCTCATATCCACAACAATATATATATATATATATATATATATATATATATATATATATATATATATATAAACAGGAATCAAATTCCTGCGAGGGCTAAGTGTGAAAAAATTCTGACTCAATGCGGGGCTCGAACCACGGACCTCCGTTGATAACGCGTCAACAGCCCACTGGTAATATATATATTTATATTGTTACGGTTTTCGCTCGACCCTCCTGCCCTTACCAAGGGGAGGTTAAGCCCCTTGTTCTTTTTGGGTCGTCGCAACCGCGAGATTTGAATCGAAACTCCCGGGCAGACGCGAGACAAGGTTTCGGGACGATGTTCACGCGTACCTAAGTACTCACGCCACCGCGGAAGTGGGGATTAGGTCTCGCACGAACCACGTGTAATTTGAGTGCACCCGAGCGGATGGCGCACCACGTAGTCCGTGCAGATACCTTATTATTGGAACCCGATTCGAGCGGTTTTATTCGTACCACGCTTTGTCAATGATGGAAAACACAAAAGCGGTAGAATCAAAGGAAGAACACAGGTTTAATGATTATTTACACTATTATGTACAAGTCGAAGAGACACAGAGCAGAACTTAAACAGTCTTAGCTTATCCCCAGACACGGGCCCGTTCACACTCACAGGGGGGAATGAATGAAGGATGGTGTTCATGCGCTGAACACGCAGGCTTGGTCGTCCAGGAACAGCTTCGCCCGGCGTGGCCCTCTGCGGTCACAGCACGTCCGTCAATGAAGGCAGGCAGGCAGGCGGGAAGGATCCTCGCAGCGCGTATCTCGTTCAAAGGCAGGCTGGCGAATATGCGCGTTTCTCGCCAGGCTCGGCGGTTCCTCACAGCGTGAGTAATCAACGGCGTGCTTTCACCCTCGCAACTCGATAGAGGAATTTCCTCAAGCTCAACCGAGAGTTTATCTTGTAACTCAATTCAACACGCGCACTCTCAGAACTTGTATGCCTCCCTTCCCATAACTTAGTACTTGTTCAAGCGCCTCTCCTCTCAAAAACTACTCAAGCTCTTCACCCAGCGCAAGTTCTCCCCAAACTTGTTCAAGTGCCTCTCTCCTCAGAACTGAGGTGGGGGGGCTTCGCACAACGGGTTATATTGCCACACCCTCAGCCCGCTCGAATGTTCCAAAACCATGCCTGCTGACGCAGCGGTAAGCCACTCCCTTGAGCCCTGATTGGCGGCTCGTGCTTACCGTCACTCCCACTGTCCCGTCCCGCCTTCCTTCGGCCTGCCTCGACTTGTTAGGCCAGCGTCGTGGTAGTTTGCGCCAAAACCCAAAGCATCGAGGCGGCATAAAGCATTGGAAGGACCTAACTCTCATTATTCTACTCTCCGCAAAACTAACACAGGAAAAGGACTACGCTGACATTTACTAAGAAATAACTAAGCTTTAAACGAGGCTACATGTTGTAGTGTATCTAACTATGGGGGAAAATTAAACTTTTATTGCACAACCACAAAACCGCAACACTACCCACTTCACTCGTCAGACCCGTCCCTGAGTCGAAACCAACAAATGAAACGACCGGTTCAGAGAATGACATGAAAAATTACTTTTACTTTTAAATGTGACATATAGGTGTGGTTCCCCCTAGCATTTACTCTAACCCGTGTATGCGAAAGTTTGAAAACACTAAATATGTCCCCCCTATTGAGTTGAGTAGCTATCTAACACATTCACACCCACAACTAACCGAATATCCGGAATTTTTTCAAACAAAACACATAGCCGGTGGGCAGCATCTTATATTTACAAGCACAAAAACTTGTTCTTTTTTACAATTCTACGACCCAGGACCTGTCCTTTTTGGAAGAGAAGATTGGAGGGGAGAGAAAGCACAGCAAAAACACAACAACACACTCAAAAATTCATGACACTTGCTGCTTGCTTCTTACATCTTGCTTCTTGCATCTTCTGTGTGCATATATCAAACCGGTTAGCCCCCGGACCGGCATACAGGCCATTTTTGATCTTCAGGGCTACATAAACTTACAAATCCTCTCGTCCCTAGCACACCATAATAAAAATGCACAACAAATGTTTTTATTGTATTTCATTGCCAGGCAGGGCCAACCTCCTGTGGTCCGACTGCGTGACATTAATACCACCCAAAACAAGTGGTCCGAAGTTGCAAGGTGATGTTGCAGCAAGGTACTGCACAGCAGCGGTGCAAGGCCACAAAGCTTGTGGTCCATGAGTGTGTAAGGTGCAGCAACGTGTTTGTGGCAGAAAACTTCTGCACAGGTGCAGCAAAGTTACCGCAAAAAGGATATGGCAGCAAATGCTGTGCCGTTCGGCTGCACAGATGTAACAAGGGTGCAGCAGAAGGATACGGCAGCAAAGTGCTGTGCAGTTCGGCTGCACAGATGTAGCAAGATGCAGCAAGATGCTGCACAGGTCGATGGTGCTGCACAGTTCCACCTCCCAAATTGGTCCTGGGGTGGGGGGAGAGACAGCACGACCAGAAAAGTGGAAAGGGTGCAACGGCACACAGCAAAACAAGGTAATGCAGCGCGAGGGGCATAGAGGAGCGAGCAGAGCAGACTCGTCCTTAGCCGTCCGTACCCCCCATCGTTGGCTTACACTACCCTAGCCCTCCTTATATTTATAATCCGTCTATACATCCTGTCTCCCATATCCCCCTCTATTTCCAAATTCGTCTCCCAATCCCTGCCAGATCGAAGGAATGGAACAACCACAATGTCCCATTACATCCTGATGTGTCTTACTTAGTCAAACGGCTTACAGAGCCTTGGTGTGGAGCTTCGTCCTCCTTGGTGATTGGCTGTGGATGGTGCGAAGGCTTTTCTCTTCCTAACTACACTACTGACCTTTACTCATTTAAACTACCCTGGGTCATACCCTGCCAATCGGCCTCTTTAAACTATGTGGTTCTAAGAACCCGAATCCCCGTTGCCCACTCTGTGTTGCCCTACAAATTTGGGTCTCACTCCCAACAAATTTTCACTCTGTGCCCTCGCACAATTTCGGGGCTGGGTCGTGTGGCTCCACTAGCAGGTCCAACTACCTGCGCACCTGCGCCACTGAAGTCGCCACCCGAGCTTACCTGTTCCTGCGACGACCTAAACTGGGGAAGGCCGCTCCTGGCTCTTTACCCCCTGATGCCCACCTTGTCATTGGGCAACCCGGGGCCTCTCCTGGGATCCTCGGGCCCTACTCAACAACTCACAACTACCCTAACTGGCTCCCAGAGCCTACCTGCGGCCTCACCTGCCTGACAAACTACCAGTGGCGGAGTGCCCCAATAACCATACGCACCAATTAAACCACACGCCCAGCCATTTCACTGACTCATGCACCCTCAAAAGCACTACTTGCCACTACCTGCACCACAGGTGTCAATATCCATACAATTTACCTAGGCCCACTACCTGACTTTACACTACCCACCCCGGGCATTCGTGAATGGGTCCATCTCACCCCATTCACTCCTTCGCACCATGCATTCCACAACTTTTATTCCCACTCCAAGCATTCCACACCTTTTATTCTGCACACCAATTATTTCCTCTCACACCAAATATCTCGCACACCTTTTGTCTTGCACAAGTTTTGTGATCACACACCTCTTTCCTCGCACACCTCAACACAACTCCATTTATCTCAACACACAATTTCTCTCACACACAGCATCATCTATCTAACTGCTTTTCCCCTAAAACTCGTGCTTCCCCGTCATCCCTTTACACTATGCACTCCCTTCGTCATTATCAACCATCTAAACTCTCTACGTCCCCACTACAGTACAGTGTCCATACAGTCCTCTAATTCCCTACCATTATCCTAGCCCTCCCTC
>NC_136263.1:208822849-209009094 GCF_964187855.1 Myxine glutinosa
TAAAAGCGACGGGAAGGGACTGCTTCAATAGATGACCTGGGAGATGAGTGAAGAGGCGACACCAAGAGGAGCGGTGAGATGCGAAACGCTCCAAGCCAAAGAGGAGAGGTACTCGGAAAGGAAACCAGCTTTGGAGAGACGCGCTGAAAGGAGGGAGACGGCTCCACCAGAAGGAGAGGAGCAGGTGTGCCCGAGCCAGCGCGTGACGTCTACAGCATCGGCAGCGGATACGCGACGAAGGGTTTTCCCGCCAAAAACCGGGAGGAATTGAGAGCTGCTGCCTCCGACCCTGCCTCCCTCTCCAGCAATCCACCTCAAGCCCTACCTGCCTGCAATATCCCCCGTGTAAGTGTGAACGTCGTCTGTCCTACTCGTTGTCTTGGGATTAAGTAAATTGAATAGAATAAGCTAACGATGCACTGTGTGACTGCTTTTTTCCATCCATTGCTTGTAAATAATTTTGGTCGCTCTTTCTTTTTGCTTGTGTGTGTATAATAAATCTGTTCTTCCTCCGTACTCTGTCTTCTTCTCTTTTCCTTCTCTTTCAGTCGCTTTAGAGGTTTCCCGATTGAATATCTGCGGTGCGATCTGGTCAACGTCGGGTGGAATTGGGGTCTAATCGGGGAGTAACTGTTCGGACGCGGTAATACCAACCGCTCGGTAAAATAACATCTAAAACCGCGTCTGCAACAATTGGTTGTCAGGAGTTGGATTCGGACCTGGGACTAAATTTGTTAGGCCCAAATTTTGGAACACCAATTGTGTTATTAAGCAACAATTGGTGTCGAGGAGTGAGATCGGACCCGAAGCGCGCTTAACGCGCTCAAAATTACAAGCTGCCGAAATTTATTTTGTTTTATAAAACCCGAATTTTGAGATTGCGCCATGGACAATCAAGGCGATCGGATGTCGGTGGGGGAGATAGACGGGTTAGGGGTAACCCAGGACTTAGGGGAAGAAAGGGAGGAGGAGAGCAATGAGGTGGTTGAGGGTGTATCAGACGCACAAAATGGCGCCTCGCACATGGCTGCGGCGGCCGCACCCGCTGCACAAGTGGGAGGGATGACCCAAATGCAGGCCCTCATGGAGCAATTTATGGTATAAATGCAGGCGTCCCTCAACCTGCAGGGTGAGCGATTGGAGGGCCAAATGGGGGTAATGGGGAACCGGATGGATGCTCAGGGTGAGCGATTGGAGGGCCAAATGGGGGTAATGAGGGACGAAGCGAGGGGTACCGGTGAGAAGTTAGACAATAATTTTGAGGGGTTAGACAACGGGATAAAAGAGGTGAAAAATGGGTTAATGGGGTTAGAAAATAGGATGGAGGACAAATTGCGGGAAATAGGGGAACAATCTGCCAGGGAAATCAAACGAATGGGAGAGCAGATAGAGGAGGTAAAAATCGGGGTAGAAACCAAATTGGATGCTCAGAGGGATGAATTGGGACAGATGAGGGTGGCATCTACAAAGGAGATGGAGGAGATACGACGAGGTGTAAGTGAGGAGGTTTCGGGGCTACGCGAGGAGGTAAAGCGAGGTGAGAAGCGTATGGAGAAAGAGGTGAGAAATAATACGGCTAGGTTACAGGGGGGAATAGAAGATCTGACGGAGGAGGTGGAACAGCTGACGGAGGGACAAAAAGAACTAGTGGAGCAGGTTCAAAGGAACACTGCAGTACTAGGAGGGTTAAAGGCGACACAAAAAGAAATTAAAAACGAATTAATAGCGACACAGAGGCAATGTCAGATGGTACGTGAGGAACTGACAATGAGGGTGGACGAGGTGACAGAGATAATGGAGACGAAGGACCGAGAGGTGAGGATGCACATAGAGACGGTCACGGTAGCCTTAGAGGACGAACTTGAGGAGACGCACCGTGGAATAAAAGAGGTGAAGCGAAAATTAGAGGAAGTGGAAGAAGAGGTGAGTGAAATTAAGAAGGGACGGACAGAAACTAAAAGAGAAATCCAGGAGGAGGTGATGGAATATGTGCAAGGTCGGTGCTCAACTCATAATGTGATGCTCACTAACCAAATAAAGAGTTTGCAGGTGGCAAAGGAGGTGCGGAGACGAGGTACGGAGGTGAGTGGCAATGTATATGATGTGAGGAAAGCTTCAGTCGGCTTGGGGATTGGTTTGGATCCGGGTGTTCGTGAGAGGCCGTTGGTGAAGTGTGCGACAGGTCTGGTGTGCGAAAAAAGAGGTGTGCGAGAATGTCCGACCATGGGGTGTGTGAGGAAAAAGTGCGCGCCGACCAGTGAGTGTGCTGTCAAGAGTGAGTCGGTCATAGCGTGTGTGCGAGGGAGCACATGGAAGCGCGGTGTGGTAAGTGTTACAGAGGATGTAACGAAAGAGTGTGCGCGAGAGGATGCGGAAGAAAGGTGTGTAACGGACAGGTGCATGAGGAAAGAGTGCGCTGTCGAGAGTAAGGGTGAGTGCGTTGTCAAGAGTGGTGGTGAGAGTGGTGAGAGTGGCACGGAGCGTGAGTTGGTTGTGACAGGTGAGCGAGGATGCACACCTGGAATGGTAGAGCGTGTGTGGGAATGCACACTTGAGTTGGTCGTAAGGCACGTGGTTGGGTGTGCGAATGAAAGCACACCTGTAATTGTCACAGAGGAGGTGACCGAGGAAGGGGCGTGAAGAGGTGTGTTGGTGAGGTGTGCGAGCGACGAATGTGTGCCAAGGTGTTCGGTGGGCAGGTGTGTGACCAAGTCGGTGAGCGGAATGAGTGTACCGAGGTGTGTAAGGAAAGGTACGAGGAGCATGGGAACAGCTGGAGGTATGAGCAAGAAAGGGGTAGCGTATGCTTGTAAGCATGCAGGTGAAGCATCGACGGTGACCGGGTTAGAGGTTAGAACGACTTATAGCCGAATCGGGCCCTCGGTGCGCGTCGGGCAGCTTTGCGTGCCGCGAGGACCAGCGGGGATCCGAACCACGGCGGTTTCGAAAGAACCGCCGTACGCAATCCACGCTGTGCCTTGCTTGGAACGGCCGCGTCCGGGCTCCACTAGGCGGAGCGGGCAGCCCGATAGGAAGGGTCGTCATGGCGACCACTTTCTATTGAGACGTGCCGTCAGGTCGAGATCGGGACATTGGATGGCTCCATGCCGAGGTGGTGCATGAGATCTCGGCCCGGGTAAGCCCCCGTCCCTGCCCCGAATGCGGGACGTATCCAGCCGCTGGCACAAAACGACCCGCGTTCATTGCTCGGCTGTACGAAGCCGGGCTGTAGACATGAATTGGCGCACCGAGAGGATGTAATAAGTAGACGGGTGATGAGGATAGTGTTTTGGCCCCGAAATTAGAAAAAAAAAAAAAGCAAAATTTGATGATGGTATGGTGATTGGCAGATGATCGGCAAATTTTTGATTTGTTGAAATTTGATGTGCTAAATTGGTAGTGGGAGATGCCCCATGTGGTGGGATGGCAACTCTGTCATCCCTCACAGAGTGGGGCAAATGCGCTATAGTTTATGGGGTTGATGGCAGTGAAAACTAGCCCGGGTGGGTTAGGATATATCGTGTGTAGGGATCTAGCGAAGATGACATTAGGTAACGTTAAGTTTAGTTAGTGACTGACACCTGTAGTGGGGACGCAGGTAGAGTAGAGAGGATGATAATGACGTGGGAGCGCAATAGTTTAAAGGGACGACTGGGAAGCGCAAGTTTCAGAGGGGAGTAGTTAGATGAGATGATGCCGTGCGTTTGAGGATTGAACAGGTGTGATTGCACAGGTGTGCAACTGAACAGGTGTGTGGAGCAGTGTATGAGGGAGTCGTGGTGATTGCGTGTTGTGTTGACCAAATGGTCCAGGAAGAAAGGAGGGTGCAGGTGGCACCAGGTGTGAGGGCACAGGTGTGCAACAACAGGTGTATGTGGCTATGTGGAATAAATGGTAGTGTGGAATATCTGGAGTATTGGAATGGATGGTTGTGGAGTGAGTATGGTGGAAATTGTGGAGTGGAGTAGATGGTGCGAAGGTGTGAATGGGGGAAGAGTGGACCCCCATCACGGATACCCGGGGCGGGTAGTGTAAGTGTTAGGTAGAGGGTATAGGTAAATTGTGGTTGGATATTGGCATCTGTGGTGCGGGTGAAAGAATGGTCTTTGGATGGGTGCATTAGTGTTGTGGAAATGGCTGGGCGTGTAGCCTGTTAGTGTGTGTAGTTGGTTGGGCGCTCCACCACTGTGAGGATGTCGGCCAGGTGAGGCTGCAGGTGGGCTCTGGGAGCCAGTAGTAGTTGTTGTGGATGGGGCCCGAGGATCCGGAGGACGGACCCAGGTAGCGCAGTGCCAGAGGGCACCAAGGGGTGACAGAGCCAGGAGAGGGCCTTCCCCAGTTAGTTAGGTTAGGGTGAGGAGCTAGGTAAGCTCGGGTGGCAACTGCAGTGGTGGAGGTGTGCAGGTGGGTAGACCTGCTGGGAGAGCTACACGTCGCAGCCCAGAAATTGTGCGAGGGCACCGGGAGATGAATCGGGGGAGTGAGACCCCAAATTGAGAAGCACCACAGTTTGGTCAATGGGAATTGGTTTTTAGAACCCATAGTGTAAGTTGGCCAATGGATTGGCAGGGAGAGACCCCGGGTAGTGTAAAGTGTGTTAAAGTCATTTTGAGGATAGTTAGGATGAAGGATCTCCTCGCACCATCTGCATCCACTCACCTGAGGTGACAGGTACTCCGCACCATGCCATGTTTAATTATTTTTGATGCAAATGTTTTGGATTGTGAGACGCATCATGACGTGGGTGTGACATTGTGCGTAATTCCATCTCTCCCTCCTTATGAGGATTGATGATGAATTGGTGATGGCAAATTTTGAAGTAGAGGGATTGTGGAGACGAATTTGGTATAGGGGAAATATGGGGAAGACGTGACAGTAGTGACGAATTGGTAATGGGTAGATTTTGTACATATGGGGTAAGGGCAAGGGTAGTGTAGGTGACAGGGGGGTGACATACGGTAGGGACGAGCTTTCTCACTTCGCCCTCCGTACGCATTTCGCCTTGCATTGCCTTATTGACGTGTACCCTTGTGGCCTTACCCCTCGCTCAATTGTCTTCCCCCCTTTTGTCTCCCACTTGAGGACCTGTGCGCCATTGGGTGCCGAGGGGAGCGTGCGTGAGGTGGCCATTGTGCGCACGAGATTCCCAGAACCAGCATGCATTGCGTTGATGTACCACTTTATGGACCGCTGTTCTGCGGCCAAGTACCACTTGATGGACCCCAGGTTCTGGGGCAGGGCACCTCTGTTGGAGACCGGCCATAGTGACCAGGGAATCTTGCTTGCGGACCTCGGTAAGGTGGCACCTATGCCAAACAGGTGGACCACCCTTAGTTGGCCCCTGAGGCCCTAAATAAAAAACGAACACAAGTTGTGCTTTTTATATTTCCAAGTAGGCCGCATGAAGCCAGAAGACGTCGGGAAGAACATCGGCCCAGCAGAGAAAGAGAAGACCACCACCAGTTGTTTTGTTGTGTTTATTAAGAACCATGGTGACTGTGCACCGAGTGGTGCTTTTGTGGTGCTTTGTGTTGCTTTTGGTGCTTTTGGGTGCTATGGTGGTATTGGTACTGGTGCATCGATGCAATGCGTGCTGTCTCCTCCCTCCCAACAGGAATTTCTTTTTCTTGTTCCCTAAAAAAAAACAAAAAAAAACACAGGTCCTGGGTTGCGTTGTAAATAAGAAATCACGTCATTGTAAATAATGCTCCCCACCGTAAATGTATAGTTTGAGAATAATTCCGTAATTCGGTTAGCTGTGGGCTTGAGTCTGTTAGACAGGGTGCAATGCAATAGGGGGACATACTTATTTGTGTTTTAAGATTGTCACACTCAGGGTCAGGTTAATTGTAGAGGGAATTACACCTACGTGTCACACTAAGTTAAAGTTTTGTACGCCCGAGGCCGGGCCTGAAGAAAGGAGGGTGCAGTGTAACGGTTTTGAGAAGTGTAACGGTTTTTTGAGAAGTGTAACAATTTTGGAGGAAGTGTAACGAATGTGAAAAGTATGGTTTTGTTATGTGTAACACCCTGGTAATGTAAATAATGGTCGCAGCCGTCCTCCTAGTTAATTCCATGAAACTTACACGCAGGCCACGATATATCTTTGTAAATAGTGTATTTCCTTATTCTATGTAGGCTAAATATGTGTTTCCCACTAGATTGACTTTGCATTGTATCAAACAAAATAAGCGTAGGCCCTTGCAATTTCCCCAAACATCTCCGCTCTCCAAAGTTCCTTTCAAAAGGGGTGCGAGTGGTGTTCAATCCCGCAAGCCGCCATTGCCCATGTGCTAATCTCGGAGAAGAAAGGCGTGTCTCCACCTCGTCATAGAGGGGAGGAGTGAGCCAACCCCACTTGGCCAACCAGTACCGCGGTTAGCGACCCGGTAGGCGTGCCCTCGCAGCCGGCGGCTTGATTCCGCCCGGAGTAATAAAAGCGACGGGAAGGGACTGCTTCAATAGATGACCTGGGAGATGAGCGAAGAGGCGACACCAAGAGGAGCGGTGAGATGCGAAACGCTCCAAGCCAAAGAGGAGAGGTACTCGGAAAGGAAACCAGCTTTGGAGAGACGCGCTGAAAGGAGGGAGACGGCTCCACCAGAAGGAGAGGAGCAGGTGTGCCCGAGCCAGCGCGTGACGTCTACAGCATCGGCAGCGGATACGCGACGAAGGGTTTTCCCGCCAAAAACCGCGAGGAATTGAGAGCTGCTGCCTCCGACCCTGCCTCCCTCTCCAGCAATCCACCTCAAGCCCTACCTGCCTGCAATATCCCCCGTGTAAGTGTGAACGTCGTCTGTCCTACTCGTTGTCTTGGGATTAAGTAAATTGAATTGAATAAGCTAACGATGCACTGTGTGACTGCTTTTTTCTATCCATTGCTTGTAAATAATTTTGGTCGCTCTTTCTTTTTGATTGTGTGTGTATAATAAATCTGTTCTTCCTCCGTACTCTGTCTTCTTCTCTTTTCCTTCTCTTTCGGTCGCTTTAGAGGTTTCCCGATTGAATATCTGAATATTGAATATCTGCGGTGCGATCTGGTCAACGTCGGGTGGAATCGGGTTCTAATCGGGGAGTAACTGTTCGGACGCGGTAATACCAACCGCTCGGTAAAATAACATCTAAAACCGCGTCTGCAACAATATATACACATATATATACACATACTCACACACACACACACACACACACACACACACACACACACACACACACACACACACACACATATATACACATACACATGCACACACACACACACACACACACATATATATAAACACATACACACATATATACACACACACACACACGCACACACACACACACACACAAACACATGTATACATAGATACACACACACACGTACACCTACACATGTCCCACGGCACATGTATATATCCCACATCCCACATGTATATACATGTTTAAAGTGTACGTGCCCTTCCCTCCTCCCTCCTCCCTCCTCCCTCCTCCCATCGCCTTCCTCCTTTCCCCGCCCGGCAACGCCGGGTACTTCTTCTCGTAACTAATAAAATAAAAACGAAGAAATATCTCTCGGCAATTTCCCGTCTGTTAATTTATATATTTTACAAATGTGAATTACATGTCCATGCACACGTGAAATGGAGTTTGTTTTTTCACACGTGAAATGAACACGTGAACCTTCACTTCCGGATAATAATGTTGAATGAAATAAGAACGAAGAAATATATGTCGGCATCATTGTTGACGTTTTTGTGACGACTGTCATCAAACGGAAAAGTAATATATTTTGACGGAAAATAAAAAGCGAATTATTAATATATGTCGACATTTTCCCCGACTGTTATTTTAGGCGGTGTATTTTCGTGTATCATCATGGCGCGATTTTAAAAATATAACTCTGCATTTTCCCGTGTGTGCGTGAATGTTCTCAATTATTTCTGACACCGAGTCTAAAACCATCGATACAAATTAAATCAGATGGTGAATTCGATATAAAATCGTGAGGGTGACTCAATGAATGGGCTTTATTTTACAGGCCTTTGAGAATTCATTTCGTTCTATAAACTGAAACTTTCATCGGATTTTATTCCCGTTTTTTTTTCAACCGAGTCTCAAACTATGTTAGCGACTGTTAAAAATGAAATGATATATCGAATTTGAGTTGAAATAAACCGTGTGAGAGAGAAAGACAGCACGGGCCTAACTAAACAGGCCTCAAAGCTATGCAAAGTTAATAAAATGGTGGATATTTGTTCACATGAAGCCTCTCCAAGAATGGGTGGAGCTATGGGTGGAGCTACTCTCTCAACGGAGTAAGCCACACCCCCGGACAGACGGATCACCTACGCCTATTAGAATATATATTATGTACAAGGATTGGTAGAAGCAGAGACACAGAGCAGTCACTTAAGCAGGCTTAGCTTATTCCAGACACGGGCCCGTTCACACTCACACGGGGGAATGAAGGAAGGATGGTGTTCATGCGCTGAACGTGCCGGCTTGGTCGTCCAGGAACAGCTTCACCCGGCGTGGCCCTCCGCGGTCACAGCACGTCCCTCGATGAAGGCAGGCAGGCAGGCAGGCGGAAGGGATCCTCGCAGCGCATATCTCGTTCAAAGGCAAGCTGGCGAATATGCGCGTCTCTCGCCCGGCTCGGAGGTTCCTCACAGCGTGATTAATCAACGGCGCGCTTTCACCCTCGCAACTCAATAGAGGATTTTCCTCAAGCTCAACTGAACCTTTATCTTGTAAATCAATTCAACACGCGCACTCTCAGAACTTGTATGCCTCCCTTCCCATAACTTAGTACTTGTTCAAGCGCCTCTCCCCTCAAAAACTACTCAAGCTCTTCACCCAGCGCAGGTTCTACCCAAAATTGTTCAAGCGCCTCTCTCCTCAAAACTGAGGTGGGGGGGGCTTCACGCAACCGGTTATATTGCCACGCCCTCAGCCCGCTCAAATGTTCCAAAACCACGCCTGCTGACGCGGCGGTAAGCCACGCCCTTGAGCCCTGATTGGCGGCTTGTGCTTACCGTCACCCCCACTGTCCCGTCCCACCTTCCTTCGGCCTGACTCGACTTGTTAGGCCGGCCTCGTGGTAGTTTGCGCCAAAACCCAAAGCATCGAGGCGGCATAAAGCATTGGAAGGACCTAACTCTCATTATTCTACTCAACGCAAAACTAACACAGGAAAAGGACGACGCTGACATTTACTAAGAAATAACTACGCTTTAAATGAGGCTACATGTTGTCGTGTAATTAACTATGGGGGAAAATTATCCTTTTATTGCACAACCACAAAACCCCAACAATATATATATATATATATATATATATATATATATATATATATATATATATATATATATATATATATATATATACATATATATATATAACTGCGAGGTGTCGGGTGACACCGTCACAATTTCGGTCTTCGAGGCCGGCCGATAGGCACAGTGTGACCGGAAGGGACGAGGTTCTCCTGACCACGTGGCCCTTGACTTGGTTTGTCCGCACAATGTGGGCGCTTTCAGGATGAACTTTAGCCGGGGAGCGTTTGGGCGCCCCGGTCTGATACTGCCGCCCACGTGCAGAACAACTTGTGAGTGCACGTGGGTCCCGGCGGTCCCACTGGCCTAGCGCTACCATGTTTAGACAGCGAACTCCGTCCCCGGGCACCACGTCTGACTCTCTTATTCAGGGAGCATGGCGACGTGGGCACGGTAGGACACCCGCGGAGCCCCGGTGGACCAGGGACGCGCGAGCCTACGCGTTAGCGTGCTACGGCGGAATCAACAGCTTCGGCCACGGCCGAGCCGATACTCGGCCCGGTCGCCCGGAAATGAACTGGTTCGACGCCCGCGCTAGAGAGGTCGGGGGCGACTGAGATGTATTAACAAATTAGTTGATTAATTTGAGACGTCCGATTTCTAGTGTTTGGAAATTTGGAAGAGCTTGACCCTAGCCTTTCCCTTGCGAGGGCAAGGAGGAACTTAACACTTGACACTTAAGCTTAGTTTGAAGTACACCCTGCCAGCGCTCCCGGTGGGACGGCAGGGCAACCAGAAGGGACGAGGTTCTCCTGACCACGTGGCCCTCGATCTGGGAAGCGAGAGGCGTTCCATTAGTGGACGCGCCCCTCACGCCCGACTTTTGGGCGGCCCCGGCAGGCCGTTTGTTTTGACGTTCCGTGACAGCCCCCGCACCCCCACCTCCGGGCCGACCGGGTGACCGGAATGAATCCCGGTGTCCCGATCCGAACCTTCAGAGCGGGCCGGTTGGGGAGTGCCAAGCACCCCGTACCTGCACTTTCCGTCCCTGCGGTCCCAAATACCGGAACCACCCGAATACCACTTTATTCGACAAAATGAGGTGCGGCCTACAGCCTTAGAAAACTAACCCTATATGAGTCAATACCTCCAACGACACAGGCGCGCATTCGTGCCGCGTGACGTGGTGATGTCATCGCGCTTTCACCTTAAAATATTTATTTGATATAAATTGATATTTTGATATAAGCCTTAGAAAACCAACCCTATAGAAGTCAAATGGTCCAATAAAGGGTGATGGGAGGGTGATGGCAGGTTGATGGCATTTTATTTTCACCACTTCAAATCGACCGAATTTCACCAAATAAGATACCACACTACCAGGAAACAACTCACCCAATTACTTCAAATACCTAAAATTAGAATCAGGTGCACCAGCTCAGGTGCAAATAATTAGAACATCGTTAGAGAGGATCTTCGAGGAACCTGTCTTATTTAAACTTCAGACATTTAGTTTGGTTTGCTCTTTGTTGTTGAAGTGTGCGGCGTCACCATGCCCAGATCAAAATAGCTCACTGAGGCCTTCAGAAAGAAGGTTATAGATGCCTACGAGTCTGGGAAGGGATTTAAAAAGATATCCAAACAATTTAAAATCAATCATTCGACTGTCCGGAAGATCATCGACAAGTGGAGAAGATTCCAAACAACTGCCAACTTGTTCAGGCCAGGCCGCCCCAGTAAGTTTAGCCCGAGAGCAGACCGCAGGATGCTGAAAGAAGTCTCTAAGAACACCAGAATGTCATAACGGGAACTACAGGTAGCTCTTGCCACTGTTGATGTCAAAGTGCACGAGTCTACCATTAGAAAGAGACAACACCAACACAACATGCATTTTAAAGGCCATTTTCCCTACTAGAGCGGGGGTTAGCCTAAAAGGTTTTCTAATGGTTTCTACCATTAGAAAGAGGCTGCACAAATTTGATCTACATGAGATGTGTGCCAGGAGGAAACCTTTGCTGTCCAGAAAGAACATCAGGGCAAGAATAAAGTTTGCCAATGAACACCTCTGCAAAGACCAGCACTTCTGGAACAATGTGCTCTGGATAGATGAGTCAAAGTTAGAGCTATTCGGCCACATTACCAGAAGACATGTTTGGCGAAAACAAAGACAGCATTTGACCACAAGAACCTGATACCAACTGTAATGCATGGTGGTGGAAATATTATGGTTTGGGGCAGCTTTGCTGCATCAGGGCCTGGGCAGCTCACGATCATAGAATCAACGATGAGTTCTTAATTGTACCAGAGGGTGCTTGAGGATAATGTGAGGCCATCTGACAGAAAGTTTAAGCTCAACCGTAGGTGGACCTTGCAACATGACAATGACCCTAAACATACCAGTAAATCCACCAAGGAATGGCTGAAAAGAAAGAAATGGATGGTTCTGGAATGCCCAATGTCAACGCCCGGATCTAAGTCCCAGCGAGATGTTGTGGGGGGATTTGAAACGAGCTGTGCATGCAAGAAACCCCTCAAACATCGCACAGCTGAAATAATTCTGCATGGAGGAGTGGGCAACATTTTTCCCAGTCGATGTCAGAGACTTGTAGACAGTTATAAGAAACGCCTACGTGTGGTTGTTTCTGCCAAAGGGGGCAATACCACCAATTCGAGCCAAGGGTGTACTTACTTTTTCCACATGCGAAATTTGCATTATGTTTATTTAAATTATACAATGGACTACAAAATGTAAATGTTTCATGATATTTGTTATATTATATCACCTTTATCTCTCAATATTGTTGAAATGAAGATCAAATTGCTGTATGTTGAAATATGTTGAAGAAGTCAAAACTTTACATGGGGTGTACTTACTTTTTCACGTGACTGTATATACGAGCTTGCCTCGGCTCGCTGCGCTCCCCTCACCACGCGTCGTTACTGAGAAACGGGCTTATTTTAGCTGAGGATAATGACTGAACCTGAGTTGCTGTGTTGTCATGATTTACACCAATCATAATACAAACAATTATTTTGCACAAATATATTTGTAGTGTTTGTGATATTACATTTTTATAAGCAATTTAGGTTGAAGATTTAAGTTGAAAAAATATATACAATTCAAAAAAGACCCCTCAGCACATACATACGGGAGGGGTAGGTGCAGACTGGAAGTTTGGGACGATTACACCTCACCACCATGTAATTCAAAACACCTCACCACCACCAAATTAAAAACAACTCACCACCACGAAATTGAAAACAACTCACCACCACGAAATTGAAAACACCTCACCACCACAAAATTAAAAACACCTCACCACCACAAAATTGAAAACACCTCACCACATAAAATTAAAAACACCTCACTACCACGAAATTGAAAACACCTCACCACCACAAAATGAAAAACACCTCACTACCCCGAAATTGAAAACACCTCACCACCACAAAATTAAAAACACCTCACCACCACAAAATTAAAAACACCTCACCACCACGAAATTGAAAACACCTCACATCCACGAAATTAAAAACACCTCACAGCCATAAAACTCGTAATAAAAACACCTCACAGCCACGAAATTAAAAATACCTCACAGCCATAAAACACGTAATAAAAACACCTCATCACCACGTAATTCAAAACACCTCACCACCACGTAATTCAAAACACCTCACCACCACATCATTTAAAAACACCTCACCACGTAATTCAAAATACCTCACCACCACATGATTCAAATCCACAATAACGTTATTAAAAACACTTCACAACCACGGAAACAAAAGTTTGAGGGAGTCGTTAAGTGACAACACAGACACTGCCCAGATGTGTAGATATATAGATAAATGACTGTACCCGAGTTGCCGTTTTGTCATGGTTTAATAACCAATCATAATTCAAATAATTATTTTGCACAAATGTATTTGTAATATACGTGATATCACATTTTATAAACCATTGGAGTTGAAAAAAAAAATTCCCGAAAAAATTCCCCCCCCAAAAAAAAAAATTGGAAAATTTTTCAAAAAAATACCGTTAGGACAAACCGACCGTAGAGATATGTGCATACCAGAAGTTTGGTACGATTTCACAAAAGTTTGAGAAAGTAGTTCAGGACAACACAAGACAACACAATACAAGACAACACAAGACAACACAACACAGACACTGCACAGATATACATACATACAGTCATACCCCGTTTTACGCCATTTCGACCTACGTCAAATCCGACTTTACGCCACTCTTCTAGAGTAAATATCAGTTCAGCGAACGTCATTATGTGTGACGTTACGTCACTCCTACGGATGTGAAAAAAAATTTTCCTAAAAATATATTTAAAATAAATAAAATAGTACATAAATTAACAATAAAAGAAGCTAAAAAACAATTAAAAATACAATAAAAAGCACATTAAAAATATATTAAAATGTACGTACAGTATACTGTACATACGCGCAACTGCTGGTTCTCATTCAAAACAGAGGCGACGTAAAGTATTCCTTTACTGTGTCTGTGTTAGCCATGGGTCCTAAGAAGGATATTGCTAGTGTTTCCAAGTGTAATGTGGTTACGATGGAAGATAAGTTAAATCTGATTCAAAGGTATGAAAAAGGTGAAAAAGTGTCGGTGATAGTGCATAGACCTTATCGCGAATCGGAACCGCAATGCGTCATGGGATTGGAAAGGGGCAATAGCCCCGCCGGCGGTCACTGTCACTTTGACAGACTGCTTGTTTACATTGACACACTACGTGATCCTTACCACTTTAAACTACTTTTAGGACTTTTTTTACTGTGACAAATTAACTGTGAACTGTGATCAGCTCATGAGTATTTGCAAGCCAAGGACACCGTCGCAAAACTGAAAGCCGCCATTGCAGTATGTAACAAGAAGCTTACTGTTTCGGACATAGCAAACTGTGATGAACTTCTGAAACTTTATACAGGTTTACCTCCTCGTTATGACCTGTTTAAGTGGTTATTAGCAGAAGTATCCCCTCCTGCACAGAACCTTCATTATTATAAGGGGAAATTATCAATGGAAGACAAGACCTGGCAAATAAACAATACTACAAAACCCGGAGTTAAGCGATCTCAATCTTTAGAGGATCAACTACTCATGACACTCATGAAGCTTCGGCTTAATTTTCGCGACGAGGACCTCGTATTTCGCTTTTGATTAGGACAAAGCACCATCTCCCAAGTTTTGTGTACAGCCAATATGTCAAGACCTACTCTCAAGTGCCGTGTTGGTATTACACCTAGCGGAACAATTTCATACATTTCCACACCTACAGGAGGAAACACGTCGGACAAAAAAATTGTAAAGATGACGAACATTGTCAACAAGTTCCAGCCCGGTGATATTTGTATGGCCGATCGAGGTTTCAACATTCAGGAACTGTTCTTGCATAAGTAGGTTGTTTCTCTTCTCCAATGGGATCCCCCCTTTCCCTCAAATATTTCTTTAAATCGCTGGATTTTAATGCCAAAAAACGCTGAATTTCTTTCACATTAGCCATCTTCCTTTCCGTAAACACAGCGTCGATCGTAGACAGACGCTTCCTCTTCTGGGTTCGTGTTTACCTTTGCCCCCTTTTCGATCCCATCATGCTTTGCGGTGGAGCGCCCTCTGTTGATATTTACAGATTCGCGATAAGGTCTATGCCTTAGGGCTGCCACGGTCGACGGTATCGACCATCATTCATGATAGGGAACGTATTCTCGCATACGTCACTGAAAAAGCGCCGCCGGCTAAGACTGCTAAAATGTGTGTTTGTGTTCAGAAGAGACGCCATGTTTAAGGTGAATAACATAATCTTATTAATTTTATTTATTATTCTTTACAAATTCATTTATTAATTGTGTTCATTACTCATTAAAAAATATGACTAAAATGTGTTTTTAGTGTTCTTTAAGGTTTAACGATAGTTATATACTTTCGTGAGTTATTTACTCTAGTTTTACGGTGTTTGTCTTCATTTTAAGGCATTTTTTTTTTTTTTTTTTTGTATAAAAGATCGAGGCTCATGAAAGAGCTAAAAGGCATTACGCTGGTTTAAGTCAAAAACTGAGTTACGTCACGGCTTATGGCACCAATTAATGACGTAGGCCGGGGTATTACTGTATATATGTATGTATATATATATATATATATCCGAAAAACAAAGTCCGTGCGTGAAGCCGTACGTCCATCAGGAAAGCCGTGAACCTGTGTGATTATATGTCTATTAATTACATACTGGTTGAACACCCGTTGCATCCTGTCTATTAATTATGTAAATCGATTAATTACGTACTGTTGTAATATACCTTTCGACCCTTTGGACTTGCTGGACTAGTCTAAGACCTTTGAAGACCCTTTAAGTCCCCTAAGGCACGTAAGACCACCAATACCATGAAAGTCCACAAAGTCCCAAACGACCCCAAAGACCCTTAAATACCCCAAAGTCCAAGAGGACCCAAAATAACCCGAAGACCCAAAATATCCAGAGGACCCAAAATACCTTGAAGACCTTTAAAGACACAAAATATCATGAAGATCCAAAATACCTTAAAAGACCGCAAAGGCCTTTAAAGACCCAAAATACCCGAAGACCCAAAATACCTAAAAGACCCCAAAGACCTGTAAAGACCCAAAATACCAAAAGACCTAAAAGATCCTTGAAGACCCCAAAGACTAAAAATATCACAAAGACCCTTAGAAACACCGAACACCCAAAATACCCAGAGGAACCAGAACACAATGAGGACAAAAAGACTCCAAGTACCCAAAATATCCTGAAGATCCTTAAAGACCCAGAAGACGCAAAAGATTGAAAACACCACAAAGACCCCCAAAAAACCTGAAAACCCTTAAAGACCCAAAATAACCTAAAGACCCAGAGGAACCAAAAGAACATGAAGACCCAATATAGCCCAAATATCCTGAAGACCCTTAAAGACCAAAAATACACCAAAGACCCAAAATACCGCAAATACCCTGAAATACCACAGATGCAAAATAACCAAAAGTTTGAAAACACCCTGATGGCCCAAAATACACTGAATACCCTTAAAGACCCAAAAGACCAAAGATACACCAAAGACCTAAAATACCCCCAAAGACCCTTAAAGACCCAAAATACCCTTAGTACCCTTAAAGGGATTAAAGATGGATTGATAGATGGAGGGATTAAAGAGGGATGGAAAGATGGATTGTTCAACTAAAAGTATTCCCTCCCACACTGGGATTTTCGTCCCTATGTTGAGAATGGTTATTTTCCCCCCTACTTCAACTTGCATTCAAAACGTATTGGTTTTAACTTTTAAAGCGAGATCAGGATTTGGTATTCGGCACAGGCAGGTATCGCTATCGTGGATCGCCATACCAGTATAGCTATTTGGAATTACCGTACCGGTATCGCAATTGCGGATCGCTGTCCCAGTATGGCAATTGCGGATCGCTGTACTGGTATAGCTATCACTGTAATGGTATCGATACCGCTTAACCGTTATCGCTATCACGGATCGCTATACTGGTTTCACTATCCCTATCACGGATCGCGGTACCAGTACTGGTATCATTATCGCAGATTGCCGTAGTGGTATCGCTATCGCTATCGTGGATCACCATACCACTAACGCTATCGCGGATTGCTGTACCGGTAACGCAATCGCAGTACGGGTATCACAATCGCGGATTGCAGTACTGGTATCGCTATCGCGGATCGTCGTACCGGTATAGCTATTGCAGATCGCCGTACTGGTATTGCTTTGCAGATCGCCATACCAGTGTAGTTATTGCGGATCGCTGTACCAGTATCGCAATCGCAGATCACTGTACCGGTATCGCAATCGCGGATCGCTGTACCAGTATCGCAATCGCGGATTGCTGTTCCGGTATCGCAATCGCGGATCGCTGTACCAGTATCGCAATCGTGGAACGCTGTACCGGTATCGCTATCGCGGATCGCTGTACTACTGCGGATATTACGTACTATTGCGGATAGCTATTGCGGATCGCCGTACTGGTATCGCGGATTGCCGTACCAGTATCGCTATCTTGGATCGCCGTACCGGTATCGCTATCGTGGATCGCCATACCGGTATCGCTATTGCCATACCGGTAGCGCTGTCACGTATCGCTGTACTGGTATCGCCATCACGGTTCGCCATACTGGTATAGCTATTGCGGATCGCTATACCGGTATCGCCATACCGGTATCGCAATCACCATGCCGGTATCGCTATCGCGGATCGCCGAATCCGGCATCGCTATTGCTGATCGCTGTACTGGCATCGCAATTGCAGATCGCTGTACCGGTATCGCTATCGCGGATCACCGTACCAGTACCGGTATTGCAATCGTGGATCGCTGTACTGGTGTCGCTATCGCCATACTGTTTTCACTATCGTGGTTCACCATAATGTTTTGGCTGTCGCGGATCGCAATACCGATATCGCTATCATTATCGCGGATCGCCATACTGGTATCGCAATCGCGAATCGCTGTACTGGTATTGCTGTCACGGATCGCCGTACTGGTATCGCTGTCGCGGATCACCATACCGGTCTCTCAATAGCGGATCGCTGTACCGACATCGCAATCATGGATCACTGTACTGGTATTGCAATCACCGTACCTTTTTCACTTTCGCGGTTCACCATACTGTTTTGGCTATCGTGGATCGCTGTACTGGTATCGCAATCGCGGATCGCCATACTGCTATCGCTATCGTGCATCACCGTACTGGTATTGCTGTCACGGATTGTCGTACCAGTAATCAGCACAGACATTTCCGGAGACGAAATTGTGTGTATGTAAATAGTTAACTTTATCAAACTCTCATTCTGTGCCGCCATATCTCCTCCCAAATCCCCTCCCTCTGATCTCCTCCCTCCACCCTCATACAACTCTCTGGGCAGTGTTCATAACTCTATTTAGTTTTTGCGCAGTTATCAACTAAATGCGATATGCTCTACAAACTCTTAACCTGAACCGAATTTCAAAATTTGAACTGCAGCATTTATCTTAACATCAGTTCCGAATGCTAGAAAAGCGTTCATTTGCCAAAAACCTGTCTCCAGGCGTCTCTGAGTGTGTTTACGATGACCGACGTCTTGTTATGTTCCACTGTTCCAGGTGTAACAGAGTGTATCAAAGCTTTTAAAGTAATGTTTGGATTGTACAGTATTTAGGGATGCAAATAGCTTTCTTCGATTTGTTGGTGATATACCGGTATTTTTGTGAATATACCGATTTTTTTTTCCATATCGATTTTTATTGATCTGAAAAATGATACTAACCGGTATAACCGGTTCGCTGTACCGGTATTTCACCAGACATATCAATATGTCGCCGGACCCTGATAATTACATAGTTACAATTTATTTTAAAACCTTTTCATGATTACATCGTTCCAATTTCTTTCATACAGTTTAATAATTACATAGTCACAATTTATTTCATACAGTTTCATAATTACATAGTTACATTTTATTTACAATTACAATTTGAGTTCAATTACAATTCAAATTAATTACAATTACAAATTTTAGTTCAAAAACAATTTAAGTTACAATTTTAGCTCTTACACGAGCCTCGGTCTTGTATGCAAAAAAATAAATACAGCCATACCCCGTTTTACGCCATTTCGACCTCCGTCAAATCCGACTTTACGCCACTCTTCTGGAGTAAATTTTAGTTCAGGGAACGTCATTATGTGCGACTTTACGTCACTCCTACATCATAATAGGAGGACGTGAAAAAATTAATTTTTCCTTAAAAATATTGTTGCGGAACCCAACGTCGGCCTCGGATCCTCTTAGAGGCGGGATTAATCCCCTCTTCTATAACTGACCGACGTGGTCCCGGGCACTGTACAGCGGCCTCCGGAAAGGCCGGTGGCACTGCCCCGTTCGTACCGCGGACAGATGTTAATTGCCGAGCGGTGTTAAGCAACCGCGGCACGAACTATTAACAATGACTAGACCCGATCCTGAAACGTTGGCCAAATCGTGCCACAGGTATTCAATTTGTAAAAGACGAAGACGAAGGATGTGAAGAAGAAGGAGACAAAAGGTATGAAGGACAAATATAATTTATTACTAATATTTACACAATTAAAAGAAACCAAGGAGGAGGAAGGATAATATAATAAAAACAGAAGAAGAAGAAGCGGCCACTGTGCACCTTAGCTTACCTATGCAGTCTTCATTGGTACCCCAGGACAAGACAAAAAGACAGACTACAATCAAACTCACACGAATGGGGGATGAAGGCAGGAACGATTGGCTGGAAGGAGAGGAAGGTCCAACTGGAACCGGAGCACGGTCGGGCCGGGAGTGAGCAGCCGCCACCCCTTTCTCGATCGGCATGTTCAGCAGCCGCCGTTCCTTCGCGGCCACGGTCGAAACTGCCGTCGAAGCTCAAAGCTGTGGTGGTTTAAAGCTGTGGAGGTTCAAAGCTCATGGGACATCCCTCTCTCCTCTCCTGGATCACGCAGCTCATCTCAGGTGCGTCGCGTGGTTTCCAAGGGCTCATCCTCTGTATCTCATCTGAGGTGGGGGCGTCTCCCGCGGGTTATATAAGCCCCACCCTTGAACCTTCGCGAACCTCCCAGATTGTTCTCTCTCCGCCCTCTCAAGCCAATCCCCTTATACTTGGTTGGTTGTTCGGGGCTGGCTCACTCCTCCCCTCTATGATGAGGTGGAGACACGCCATTCTTCTCCGAGCTGTCCGCGTGCTCAATGGAGTTTTGGGATGAAGAAACCCGCCAAATGCAGTTGGCAATGGATGCTTTAGGAATGGGAATGAAAGGGAATCTACTCTATTTGAATTCGGTGCAATGGAGTGTTAAATTAATGGAAGACAATGCCTTAACCTACATAGAATAAGGAGATAACTGTATGGAAGGATATATGATTGGCTACGTGTGGTATATGAAATAACTACGGGAACGACCTTTTGACCTTTATACACAACAACTGGAGGAAGGAGGGTGATATTTTACAATTCATTACACAATAAAAAAAAACACAATTCTCATATCCACAACACTGCACCCTCCTCCTCTTAGGCACGTCCCGGGCCTATTACTTTTACTTTTAGTGTGGCACGTAGGTGTAGTTCCCTCTACATTTAACCTGACCTTGAGTGTTACAGTTTTAAAACACAAATAAATATGTCCCGCTGCTCCATTGCACCCTACCTAACAGACTCACGCCCACAGCTAACCGAATTGCGGAATTGTCTTCAAACTAAACACTTACGGTGGGGGTGCATTATTTACAATGACGCTACTTGTATTTACAGAACTAACCCAGGACCTGTGATTGTTATTTTGGGGGGGGGAGGGAAACAGCCTGTGCTGCATCGATGCACCAGAAAGCACCACAATGCACCAAAGCACCATCAAGCACCAATCGGTGCACAGTCACCACAGTTCAATAATAAAAATGAACCCAACAAACCCTGGTGCTGGTCTTCCTCTTCGGCTCCCTCTGCTGGCTAATGCTCTTCCAGATGTTGTCAACTTCTTTGCTGGCGGCCTATTTGAACATAAAAAGCACAAAGTGTCCATTTTTTATTTAGGGCCACAGGGGCTATCCAGGGGGTTCACCTGTGGGGCATAGGTGCCCTGTGACCAAGGTCCGCCAGCAAGATCTCGGGCCATCATGGCCGGTTCCAGCAGAGGGGCCACGCCCCAACCCATGGGGTCCATGAGTGGTGCTCGAACACAGACATGTGGTCCATAATGTGGTGCATCGATGCAGACAGCTGGTTCTGGGAGTTCGGGGCGCACAATGGCAGACTCACCCACACTCCCCTCGGCGCCCAGTGGCGCACAGGTCCTCATGTGGGAGACAAAGGGGGGGAGAGACAGATGAGCGAGGGGTAATGTCACAAGGGTACACATCAATCAAGGTAATGCAGGACAAGGTGCTTACGGAGAGCGAAGTGAGAAATCTCGTCCCTACCGTACGTCACCCCCCCTGTTACCTACTCTACCCTTGCCCTTACCCCATATGTACAACAATTTACACATCACAAATCCGTCGCTACCGTCACGTCTTCCCCATACGTCACGTCTACCCCCGCTAATTTCACCCCAATTCCACTTTTTGAAATACCAACTTCTGTCCTGGAAGTCCTTCGTGTCCTTGTGCTTTATACTTCTCCCTCCCCCCCCCTTCCCATGCCTCCTCCCCCCGGGCCCTCTCCCTTCCACACATCTCCCTGCTCTCGGATGTTGTGTTTGTGTGCTTCCCTTTTTCACCCCATCTTGTCTTCCGCTCCCTCTTTTTGTGTATTTTGTGTGTCTGGTCGTTTTGTTTGTGAAGTAAATGTTAGCTCTTTCACGAGCCTCGATTCAGTATACAAAAAATAAAAATAAAAAAAATTTCCCCTGTACCAAATTCGTCCCCACAATCCCTCTAACCAAAATTTGCCATCACCAATTCATCATCAATCCTCATAAGGAGGGAGAGATGGAACACAAAGCACAATGTCACACCCACATCATGATGCATCTCACATTCCAAACATTTGCACAATAAAATAACAAAAAAAACATGGCATGGTGTGGAGTCCCGCTACCTCAGGTGAGTGGATGTAGATGGTGCGAGGAGATTCTTAATCCTAACTATCCTCTAAATGACATTAACTCACTTTACACTACCCGGGGTCCTTCCCTGCAAAACCATTGGCCTTCTTACACTCTATGCGGTTTTAAGAACCAAATTCCCATTGACCAAACTGGGGTGCTTCCTCAATTTGGGGTCTCACTCCCCCGATTCAACTCCCTGTGCCTTTGCACAATTTCAGGACTGGGTCGTGTGGCTCCCCTAGCAGGTCTACCCAGCTGCACACCTCCACCACTGCAGTTGCCTCCGAGCTTACCTGCTCCTTACCCTAACCTATCTACCTGGGGAAGACCCTCTGGCGCTCTCCCCTCTCGGTGCCCTCTCTGGCACTGGGCTACCCGGGTCCGTCCTCCTGATCCTCAGGCCCCATCCACAACTCTACCGGCTCCCAGAGCCCACCTGCGGCCTCACCTGTCTGACATCCTCACAGTGGCGGAGTGCTCAACCAACTACACACACTAACAGGCCACACGCCCAGCCATTTCCTCGACACTAATGCACCCATCCAAACACCATTCTTCCACAACGCACCACAGATGCCAATATCCAACCACAATTTACCTGTACCCTCTACCTAACACTTACACTACCCTCCCCAGGTATTCGTGATGGGGGCCCACTCTTCCCCCATTCACACCTTCGCACCATCCACTCCACTCCACAGTTTTTTTTTTTGTTTTTTTTTGTTGTATACAAGATCGAGGCTCGTGAAAGAGCGAACATTTATCACACAGAAAGACAAACCGACAAACCGACACATAACCGACAAACCGACACATCAAACAAATAACATCGGGAGCGGTAGACAAGATGGGGAGAGAGAGGGGAAGGACACAAACACAACATTTGAGAGCAGGAACCGAGAGACATGGAGACATCGAGAGATCTGTGGGAGGGAGAGGGCTTTGGAGGGGAGGCATGGGAAAGGGGGTGGGAGAGGCATAAAACATATGGACACTGCCAGGACTACCAGGAAAGAAGTTGGAATTACAAACAAGGTGGATCTGGGGTGAATTAGTGGGGGTAGAAAAGATCAAGGTTTTGGATGGGGGAAGATAAGAGATGGTTGTGAACAGCTGTTTTAAAGACCTGGAGGGAGGAGTGGGATTTAAGGGAGTGTGGGAGTTTGTTCCAGAGGCGGGAGAAAAGAGGAATGAAGGAGTGAAGGTGAGCAGAGAGCCGAGATTTCGGCAGTTTAACCATCAGAGGCTTGCTGGCAGATCTTGTGTGACCTGTAGGAATATTTGGGGGACAGAGCACAGAGAGAGCTGGGGGAGCAAGGCCGGAGAGGAGTCGGTAGAAGACAGTTTCCACCAAACTCACTCCACGACCATCCATTCCATACTCCATATATTCCATACTCCATGTATTCCACACAACCATTCTCCATTCACCTGTAGTTGCACACCTGTGCAATCACTCCTATACCTGGTGCTTCCTGCACCTCCTTCCTCCCAGGACCATTTGGTCAACACAACACACATCACCATCACTCACTCATACACTGCTCCATACACCTGTTCAGTTGCACACCTGTGCAATCACAATTGTTCCTCACTAACTGCTTCATACACTTCCACGCTCAATACACTTTCGATCCTCAAACACCATTGCCTCAGGCACCCAAATTCTCCCACGGTCACACACACATCTCTCCCGAGCATTGCCTCGCAATTCCTCATTTCACCAAGCCCGAGAGGCACCCATCGGCTGCATCACGGACGCACCCATCGGCTGCACCACGGACGCACCCACGGGCTGCACCACGGACACACGCACCGGCGGCACCACGGACACACCCACCGGCTGCACCACGGACACACGCACCGGCGGCACCATAGACACACCCATCGGCTGCACCACGGACACGCGCACCGGCGGCACCACGGACACACTCACCGGCTGCACCATGGACACACGCACCGGCGGCACCATGGACAAACCCATCGGCTGCACCATGGACACGCGCACCGGCGGCACCACGGACACACCCACCGGCTGCACCACGGACACACGCACCGGCAGCACCATGGACACACCCATCGGCTGCAACACGGACACGCGCACCGGCGGCACCAGGGACACACCCATCGGCTGCACCATGGACATGCGCACCGGCGGCACCATGGACACACCCATCTGCTGCACCACGGACACTCGCACCGGCGGCACCACGGACACACCCATCGGCTGCACCACGGACACGCGCACCGGCGGCACCACAGACACACCCACCGAATGCACCACGGACACACGCACCGGCGGCACCATGGACACACCCATCGGCTGCACCAAGGACACGCGCACCGGCGGCACCACGGACACACCCACCGGCTGCACCACGGACACACGCACCGGCGGCACCATGGACACACCCATCGGCTGCACCACGGAAACGCGCACCGGCGGCACCATGGACTTGCCCACCAAGCGTTCCACACACCTGTTCGTCACTTGCACCCCATGCAAGCTCATCCACTCAACACACTGTCACTCATCTCTCACTTCTCACAATACGCCGCTGAGTACACTTTCAACACACACACGGCACCATTCACGAGCATTGCCTCATTTGCTCAATACTAAGACTCTCACACACATTGCATCATCTGCTCTACCTGGTTTCCCGCTAACTTAGTGCTCCCCGTCTTCCCTTTAAACTAAGCACATACCACGTCATTATCATCCAAACTAATCTACCTGCGTCCCCACTACAGGTATCATTGTCACTACTTAACCTTACCGTTACCTATGGTCATCTTCGCTAGATCCCTATCCATTTTATCCTAACCCTCCCAGGCTAGTTTTCACTGCCAACCCCATAACTAGTGCTCCTTTGCCCCCGTTGTGAGGGATTGCAGAGTTGCCATCCCACCACATCGGGCATCTCTCACTATAAATTTTGCTCATCAAATTCCAGCCAATTAAAAATTTGCCAATCACTCTACCAATCATTTGCCAATCACCAATCCGCCAATCCTTTGCCAATCATCAAATTTAGCTTTTCAATTTCGGGTCCAAAACACTGTCATCATTACCGTCCATTAAACTTGAGCCTCAGTGTGTCGTTACATTCTCAAAGCCCGGCTTTGCACAGCCGAGCAATGAACGCGGGTGGTTTGGTCACCTGCAGGTTGAATCCGTCCAGCATTCGGTGCAGGGGGGGGGGGGGGCTTAGTCAGGCCGAGATTCCACGCACCATCTCGGCACGGTACCTTGCGGTCCCGGGCCCGATGACTCACTCTCGCCCGGTCGGAACCCCGCCCCCGCCACCAGGGGGCACCACCCGCTTCCTCCTACTCGCCCTTGAACCGGACCGGTCGCCTCGCCCGACAAGGCCAGGACTCGACCGTGCAGGGCGGGGCCAAGCCCGAATCGGCAACGACGCTTCGAAGAGAAGCGACACAACACCGACCCGCGCCGGGCCTCGCATCCAGCAAAGCGCACCGCGCCCCGAGTGCTCGCATCGGCTATCTGTCGCCCTAAACGCTGCCCCTTACATTATTGCGCTCCCTCATCATTAGCATCCAACTACCCTCCCTATGTCCCCACTACCTGTTCAAAGTCGCTACTGCCTCTGTCACCTCGTCCAACCTTGTTGTTAGTCCCTCATGTACCGTCTGACACTCCTTCTTAATGACGGCTACGTCCCTCTTTATTTCCTTCTGTGTCGCCTTCAACCCCTCGATCACAGCCGTATTCTTTTGTACCTGTTCCTTCAACTCCCTTTGTCCCACTGTCAGCTGTCCCACCCCCTGCGTCAACTCCTCTATGCCACCTTGTAACTTTGCCGTCCCATTTCTCACCTCTTTCTCCATACGCTTCTCACCTCGCTTTACCTCCTCGCGTACCCCCGAGACATCCACACCCACACCTCGTCTTATCTCCTCCCCCATTTCCTCCATTTCTTTAGTAGATGCCGCCCTCATCTGTTCCAATTCATCCCTCTGAGCATCCATCTTACCTTCCAACCCGATCTTCACCTCCTCTATCTGGTTCCCCATCTGTTTGATTTCCCGGGCGGATTCCTCCCCTATTTCCCACAATTTGTCTTCCATCTTGTCTTCTAGCCCGGTTAACCCATTCTTCACCCCTTTTATCACGTTGTCTAACCCCTCAAATTTATTGTCCAACCCCTCAAATTTATTGTCCAACCCCTCAAATTTATTGTCCAACCCCTCAAATTTATTGTCCAACCCCTCAAATTTATTGTCTAAACCCTCAAATTTATTTTTCAACTGTTCGCTGGTACCCCTCGCTTTGTCCCTCATTGCCCCAATTTGGCCTCCCAGCCCCCTGTTCTCTTCCATGAGGACCCGCATTTGCAGCATGAATAGGCCCCAGTCCATTGGCGGCGCTGCTACGGTCACGGGCGCGGCAAAATTTGGTGCCGCTGTAACCACGTGTGCGAGGGCGCCATTTTGTGCGCTTGATACCTCCTCAACCACCTCCTCATTGTTCTCCTCCATTTCCCCCACATACATTTCCCCGAGGTCCTGGGTCGACTCTACACCCTCTACTTCCCCCACCGGCATCCCGTCACCTTGACCATCCATGGCACGACTTAAATTTAGATGTTATTACAATCTCGGCCGCTCGTAATTTCGACCAAAAAATGTTTTGGATGTTAAAAAATTTGGTTTGGGCCTCGAATCTCACTCCCAGACACCAAATGTTGTGGAACCCAACGTCGGCCTCGGATCCCCTTAGAGGGGGGATTAATCCTCTCTTCTATAACTGATCGACGTGGTCCCGGGCGCTGTACAGCGGCCTCCGGAAAGGCCGGTGGCACAGCCCCGTTCGTACCGCGGACAGATGTTAATTGCCGAGCGGTGTTAAGCAACCGTGGCACGAACTATTAACAATGACTAGACCCGATCCTGAAACGTTGGCCAAATCGTGCCACAGGTATTCAATTTGTAAAAGACGAAGACGAAGGATGTGAAGAAGAAGGAGACAAAAGGTATGAAGGACAAATATAATTTATAACTAATATTTACACAATTAAAAGAAACCAAGGAGGAGGAAGGATAATAAAATAAAAACAGAAGAAGAATAAGCGGACACAGTGCACCTTAGCTTACCGATGCAGTCTTACTTGGTACCCCAGGACAAGACAAAAAGACAGACTACAATCAAACTCACACGAATGGGGGATGAAGGCAGGAACGATTGGCTGGAAGGAGAGGAAGGTCCAACTGGAACTGGAGCACGGTCGGGCCGGGAGTGAGCAGCCGCCGCCCCCTTCTCGATCGGCACGTTCATCAGCCGCCGTTCCTTCGCGGCCACGGTCGAAACTTCCGTCGAAGCTCAAAGCTGTGGTGGTTTGAAGCTGCGGTGGTTTAAAGCTGCGGTGGTTCAAAGCTCATGGGACATCCCTCTCTCCTCTACTGGATCACGCGGCTCGTCTCAGTTGCGTCGCGTGCTTTCCAAGGGCTCATCCTCTGTATCTCATCTGAGGTGGGGGCGTCTCCCGTGGGTTATATAAGCCCCACCCTTGAACCTTCGCGAACCTCCCAGATTGTTCTCTCTCCGCCCTCTCAAGCCAAACCCCTTATACTTGGTTGGTTGTTCGGGCTGGCTCACTCCTCCCCTCTATGACGAGGTGGAGACACGCCTTTCTTCTCCGAGCTGGCCGCGTGCTCAATGGAGTTTTGGGATGAAGAAAACCGCCCAAATGCAGTTGGCAATGGATGCTTTAGGAATGGGAATGAAAGGGAATCTACTCTGTTTGAATTCGGTGCAATGGAGTGTTAAATTAATGGAAGACAAGGCCTTAACCTACATAGAATAAGGAGATAACTGTATAGAAGGATATATGATTGGCTACGTGTGGTATATGAAATAACTACGGGAACGACCTTTTGACCTTTATACACAACAACTGGAGGAAGGAGGGTGATATTTTACAATTCATTACACAATAAAAAAAAAACACAATTCTCATATCCACAACAATATATTTAAAATAAATAAAATAGTGCATAAAAATTAACAATAAAAGAAGCTAAAAACAATTTAAAATACAATAAAAAGCACATAAAAAAAAATGTACGTACAGTATACGTACGCGTAGCTGCTGGTTCTCATTCAAAACAAAGGCGACGCCATATGCATTTTGTCCTGTGCTGCGGTCGCATGCTTGCTTTGCCTTTCGCTGTTATTTTTGTGATTATTCCTTTACTGTGTCATTTTGTCCTTTGCTGCGGTCGCGTGCTTGCTTTGCCTTTCGCTGTTATTTTTGTGATTATTCCTTTACTGTGTCTGTGATATTAGCCATGGGTCCTAAGAAGGATAGTGCTCGTGTTTTCAAGCGTGGTTTGCACGCTTTAAACGGCGCTTCAGCTTGCGCAACGTCAAGATTCAGGACGAAGCCGCAGCTGCCGACACCGTAGCTGCCGAGGAATTTCCTGCCACATTGAAGAAGATCATTGAGGACGAGGGATTCTTGCCCTAGCAGATCTTCAACGTCGACGAAACGGGCCTTTTTTGGAAGAGGATGCCCGACAGATCCTTTATCTCGAAGGAGGAGAAGACCATGCCAGGCTACAAAGTCACAAAGGAGCGGCTAACGCCAATGCTTGGGGGTAATTGCACCGGCGACTACAAGCTGAAGCCGCTCTTGGTGTATCATGCGGCGAACCCCCGGGCACTTAAGAACATCCAGAAGGCGTCTCTTCCCGTCATTTGGATGAATAATATGAAGGCATGGGTTTTACGGTGTTGGTCTTCATTTTAAGGCATTTTTAAGGCATTTGTAAGGCGGTTTACGTCAAAAACCGAGTTATGTCATGGCTTATGGAACCAATTAATGACGTAGGCCGGGGTATTGTTGTATACAGTTTCATAATTACATCGTTATAATTTATTTTATACGGTTTCATAATTACATCGTTACAATTTATTTATTACAGTTTAATAATTACTATATATCGGTATAATTTATTTAAAACAGTTTAATAATTACATCGATACAATTTATTTAATATAGTTTCATTATTACATCGATACAATTTGTTTGATATCGCTTCATTATTACATGGTTACAGTATATTTAATACCGTTTCATAATTACATAGCTACAATTTCTTTAATACAGTTTAGTAATTACATCATTACAATTTTTTAATGCAGTTTCATATTTACATAGTTACAATAATTTCTATAATACAGTTTCATTATTACATCTATATTATAATAGCCGTAGATGATTCTGTCTGTCTGTCTGTCTGTCTATCTGTTGGGTGTCTGTCCGGGGTGTGGCTTACTCGGTTTGCAGAGTAGCTCCACCCATAGCTCCACCCATTCTGGGAGTGGCTATAAACAAATATCCACCATTTTATTAACTCGCATAGCTTTGAGTCCTGTTTTGTAGGCCCGTGGTATCTTGCTCTCCCCCAGTTTTATTTCAAATCAAATTCGATAAATCATTTCATTTTTCACAGTCGCTAACATAGTTTTAGACTCGGTTGAAAAAAAACGGGAAGAAAATCCGATGAAAGTTGCCGTTTATAGAACGAAATGAATTCTCAAAGGCCTGTAACTTCAAGGCCATTGAGTCTCTCTCACGCCTTTATCTCCAATCTAACTCACCATATGATTTCATTTTTATCGATGGTTTTACTTTTAGACTCGGTGTCAGCAATAATTGAGAACAATCCACACACGCGGGAAAATGCAGAGATATATTTTTTAAAATCGCGTCATGGTGTATCATACACCGCCCAACATGACACCGCCGGCAATGTGTCGATATATATTAAAAATTCGCTTTTGCTTTTCCGTTATGATATATTACTATTTCGTTTGATGATAGTCGTCACAAAAACGTCAACAATGATGCCGACATATATTTCTTCGTTTTTATTTCATTCAACATATTAGCCGGAAGTAAAATATGTTTCAGGAAATTACCGAGAGATATTTCTTCGTTTTTTTTATTAGTTATGTGCGCATACACTTTAAATAGGTTTATTTGAAATCTTTAATTTTCCACAAACATTCCACACACGCGGGAAAATGCAGAGATATATTTTTTAAAATCGCGTCATGGTGTATCATACACCGCCCAACATGACACCGACGGCAATGTGTCGATATCTATTTTAAATTCGATATATCATTTCATTTTTCACAGTCGCTAACATAGTTTTAGACTCGGTTGAAAAAAAACGAGAAGAAAATCCGATGAAAGTTGCCGTTTATAGAACGAAATGAATTCTCAAATGCCTGTAACTTCAAGGCCATTGAGTCTCTCTCACGCCTTTATCTCCAATCTAACTCACCATATGATTTCATTTTTATCGATGGTTTTAGAGTCGGTGTCAGCAATAATTGAGAACATTCCACACACGCGGGAAAATGCAGATATATTTTTTAAAATCGCGTCATGGTGTATCATACACCGCCTAACATGACACCGACGGCAACGTGTCGATACATATTAAAAATTCGATATATCATTTCATTTTTCACAGTCGCTAACATAGTTTTCGACTCGGTTGAAAAAAAACGGGAAGGAAATCCAATGAAAGTTGCCGTTTATAGAACGAAATGAATTCTCAAACGCCTGTAACTTCAACTTCAAGGCCATTGAGTCTCTCTCACGCCTTTATCTCCAATCTAACTCACCATATGATTTCATTTTTATCGATGGTTTTGGACTCGGTGTCAGCAATAATTGAGAACATTCCACACACGCGGGAAAATGCAGAGATATATTTTTAAAAATCGCGTCATGGTGTATCATACACCGCCCAACATGACACCGACGGCAACGTGTCGATATATATTAAAAATTCGCTTTTGCTTTTCCGTTAAGATATATTACTTTTTCGTTTGATGACAGTCGTCACAAAAACGTCAACAATGATGCCGACATATATTTCTTCGTTTTTATTTAATTCAACATTATTAGCCGGAAGTAAAATATGTTTCAGGAAATTACCGAGAGATATTTCTTCGTTTTTTAAAATTAGTTATGTGCGCATACACTTTAAATAGGTTTATTTGAAATCTTTAATTTTCCACAATATAATTTACTTGCCATTTATCATTTGATGATGACGAGACAAATTCCTCTTGAGGATCGTGACAATTCATGCGCTGCGTGGAAACTTCTATTTCCAAAATGAATGAGACGATCGATGAAGAACGCAGACTTGAACAGGATGCAGCAAGAAAACGAATGAGACGGGCGAACGAGTCCATCGACGAACGTCAATGCAAACTTGCGGGGTCACCCGTGGGAATCCCACGGGCATGGATGTGTGTGACATTTCGACATATTGAGTTAGATGCTGCACATTCATTTTTACAAAATGGTTACTGGCAAGTCATCAGATCCAGAAATGGTGTAAAAACCACCGTTTAGAGGCCATTTTTCCCCGCAAAGCGGGGGTTGGCCTTTTCGGGGACCGTGGTAGTTGTTGTTTTTTTGTCCCCTTTTTGAAGCAATGTTTTACGGCCGGATGCCCTTCCTGACGCCAACCCTTTTTGCCGCCTTCAACGACAAACAGGGAATTACCAGTGAACTGGTACTCAATTAGCCGACCTCGGAAGGATGACAGGCTGAGTCAACCCCCCTGGCATTAATTCGGCGATCGACCGAGATTCGAACCCAGGATCCTAAGCCGGCACCCTAGCCGCTAGCCCAACACCAGAAATGGTGTCATGAACACAATTTATTTACGCACAAGCACAAAAGCAAGACGGGCCGATTTCCGATTCCGACGGGCCGACGGGCGAGACGGGCCGATTTCCGATTCCGACGGGCCGATTTGGAGCAAGAAAAAGAACGAGACGGGAGAAAAAGGAGAGAAACGAGACGGGGAAAGCCGATTGGAGAGGCGAGTGAGGCGCGATTGGAGAGGAGTGTGAGGCGCGATTGGAGAGGAGTGTGAGGCACGATTGGAGAGGAGTGTGAGGCGTGATTGGAGAGGAGTGTGAGGCACGATTGGAGAGGAGTGATTGGAGGGGAGTGTGAGGCACGATTGGAGAGGAGTGTGAGGCACGATTGGAGAGGAGTGTGAGGCGCGATTGGAGAGGAGTGTGAGGCGCGATTGGAGAGGAGTGTGAGGCGCGATTGGAGAGGCGTGTGAAGGATTGCAGAGGAGAGGAGTGTGAGGGATTGGAGAGGTGAGGGATTGGAAAGGAGAGGGATGTGAGGGTTTGGAGAGGAGAGGAGTGCTAGGTGGAGAGAGGAGAGTGTCAGGTGGAGACAGGAGAGTGTCAGGTGGAGACAGGAGAGTGTCAGGTGGAGAGGAGTGAGGGGTCACATATTATGTGAAATAACTAAATTCACACCATTTCTGGATCTGATGACTTGCCAGTAACCATTTTGTAAAAATGAATGTGCAGCATATAACTCAATATGTCGAAATGTCACACACATCCATGCCCGTGGGATTCCCACGGGTGACCCCGCTAGTCTTATTATAATAGAGCAAATGTATATGGTTACGTCGTTATGTTTATATGCAACCAAAACGTCTTCTACCACTTCAAATAAAATTGACACCCTCTTAATTACGTTTAGACTGCTGAGACCCTCAGACCTTTGACGACCCTTTAAGTCCCTCAATACCCTTAAGACCACCAAGACCCCTGAAGACCCAAAATACTCGTAAGGTCCCAAAACACCCTGAAGACCCCAAAGATCACGAAGACCCAAAACACCCTAAAGACCCAAAACACCCTGAAGACCCCAAAGATCCTTAAAGACCCAGAGGAACCAAAAAAAACCCTTAAGATCCAAAAGCCCCTGAAAACACTGAAGACACAAAATACCCCAAAGACCCAAAAGACACCAAAATGGTCAAAGATGCCTATCCCTCTGAAACGACGTGTGGTGAGGGGCGCGGAGTGCACCGAGTCATGCTCGTAGTTACAATTTATTTCATACAGTTTCATATTTACATAGTTACAATTTAATGAATACAGTTTAATAATTACATAGTTGCAATGTATTTTATTATAGTTTTATAATTACATTGTTGCAATTTCTTTATCGTCCACTATTATTTGGTAAATGGTTAATAAAGTCGAATTTGTATGATACCCATTGTAACTCCTGGTATATTAAAATGTATATTTATAATTAAAAGGAAAACACTGTTTCTCTTTCTACAGGTGTAATTGTTGAAAAAAGCAGAGTATCAGTTATTGTTGTTTTCAGTGGGGAAGGTAGATTTAGTCATTTTGTTGAAGAAATTTGGAAAAGAAACGTTACTGGAAAGATATGGATTGCATGCGAAGATTGGGCAACTTTCAAATCCTTTGCTTCTGAACGTCTTTCTCACATATTTCAGGGGACCATTGGTTTTGCTCTCCAGCGAGGTTCAATTCCAGGTTTGTATGAATTTTTTGCCAATATTCGACCATTCTTCCAAGATGCGCTTTGCAAACCTGTCAATGAATTTAACAAATATCAACATGAAACTAACTTTGAAACAGCAAGGCAATATCACAAAAAGACAATTTACAATGCTGCAAATGAATTAAAGACAAAGAAATTCAAGCGTGTTGAAAGTTACCTTCATGAACAACTGCAATTATATAATAACCAGACAATGAATGGTATTCCAAATAGTAGGGTGCTTTCACATGACATCATGTTTCAATTTTCTAATAAAAACATGGGGCAGAAAACAACACATATTTCAAGTCATTTTGTGGATGAGAGTAATTCATATCATGAAAATAACAACAATATTACTTCGGAAAGAAAACAAACAAAATTCCCAAATTATTGCTGCAATGTGGAAGGTTCAAAAAATATATTTCTTTTGGAATTCTGGGAAATGACATTCAACTGCTCGTGGAGCATTTCAACCACAAAACTACGGACCTGCAACTGTTTTGAAGATCTCAGAAATTTTAAGACAGAATTCACAGATGTGTCTCATATGAGAGTGACTTACCGCTCATACACAGCTACGTATGCTGTTGCTCATGCTTTGCACGATTTGCAACAATGTGTTTCTGGTCTCGGTCCATTCGATAACGGTACTTGTGCTATGATTACAAACTTCAAGTCCTGGCAGGTAATAAGAGAGCAAACCATCATATGAATGTATTGTGCATTTACATTTTATATTCTTGATGTAACATCCCAATAAATGACCGCAACTTGATTTATTTCTTATTTGATTTCGATTTTTTTAAGGGTGATGATAATTATGTTTTACCATATTCCTTGTGTTTTACCTTCTGATTATGTTGAGTATGATGATGATGAAATCAAGTTTTAATGTTTTGTTGAAAATTGAGAAGTGCACATAAATAATACACCTTCCTTTCTCTTGAATTATAATTTATGTAACTTTCCTGCTGTTATTAATTTATTACATTGAATTCATTCTCCACATGAAAATTCCAGCTTTTATACTATTTGAAGAAGGTCGCATTCAGCATTAACAAGGCAGAAACTCTGTTTTTCGATAAAAATGGAGATCCTCCTGCAGTATATGAGATTGTGAACTGGCAGAAAAACAATGAAAGTGCCTTAGATTTTAAAGTTGTTGGGATTTTTGATTCATCGTATCCACAAGAGCAGCAACTTAGTTTTCTTTCACATGATATCGTTTGGAATGATGGTTCACAAAAGGCAAGTTTAAGATTATTTATCCAAAAAGAAGTTTTCGTTTCTATCTTGTTTGAATGTTCTTGCATCTGTAAGTTATTTAAAAAATAGAAGCGTCTGACTTACAACTTGTCGAATAACCTTGTGCTGAATTTTATGTTTAAGATTCCAAGCTCTTTGTGCAGCAATCCCTGCCAACCTGGAACACGCAAAGCTGCCCGGAAAGGAGAACCATTATGTTGTCATGATTGCATTGCCTGCCCACAAGGGCAATTCTCCAATGATACAGGTAAATAAAAGAAGTATTGATCTGTAAATTCAATATTGCTTACATATACACAATGTACAATGCACAATTGCTTATTACATTGGACTAAATCATTTTTCTTTGTGGTTATGCCTCTTGTTGTATGTGAAGTAAAATGTTGTATGTGAAGCAAACAAATTCAAAGTACACAGCCCCCACGTCAAATATATAAATAATAACAAATCCTCCAGTGTGCGACGTTGCCGGATTATCTTTGATGGCCACCAAGGCCACAGTGCAGCATATGGAGACGGAAATAGGAGGGAGCAATGTGCAATAATTGATTTATTAATTGATTAATTGCGTAATTAAAATAAATAAATGATAAACATGAAATAATGAATTTCTTAATCAATTGGCTAATAGCATACCAAAATCACCACTGCTTCATCCGAATCTGTAACCTTTTTGAAAATTAATCAATTAGGTGATGAATCAAAAAATTTAATAATTCATCGATTAATTGATTAATCAAGAAATCAAAAATACCCTTTACAGCAAAATCACTTCGTCACTGCCGTGTCCAAATATTAGCTTCCTAGCTGGCTCAAAAGGTGCCTGAGATACTGCCCAGATGAGAAAGGAAATAAATAAGTACTTAGTAAAAAAAAAAAACCCACCGTTTAGAGGCCATTTTTCCCCGCAAAGCAGGGGTTGGCCTTTTTCGGGAACCGTGGTTGTTGTTGTTTTTTGGTCCCCTTTTTGAAGCAATGTTTTACGGCCGGATGCCCTTCCTGACGCCAACCCTTTTTGCCGCCTTTAACGACAAACAGGGAATTACCAGTGAACTGGTACTCAATTAGCCGACCTCGGAAGGATGACAGGCTGAGTCAACCCCCCTGGCGTTAATTCAGCGATCGAACGGGATTCGAACCCAGGATCACTAGGATCCTAAGCCGGCACCCTAGCCGCTAACCCAACACCAGGGTTAAATAAGTACTTAGTAAATAGATAATAATTAAGTAATTAATCAATTAATTGATTAATCAAAAACTAAAAAAATTACTGTTTTGCCAAAGCACATGCTCACTATTGTACCCAAATTTCAGCATCCTAGCTCAAAGGATAGGATGGCTGAGATAGCACCTGGAAAACCACAAAGAAAACAAACAAACATACGGAGTATTCCCTTTCAGTGCCCGTCATCGCCGGGCCCCTTCAGTGCCTGGCGATGACATCATGCAGCACCTGAAGTTGGAATAGGAAAGGAGTGGTGTACAACAGGGCAAAAACTGAGGACTCCATTTCCTTTATTCCCATTTCTCATAATTTCATTATTGTGATTGTAATCAAATAGAATACGGAGAAACAGTATGAACAAAGCATTAGCGTTTATTTTTCTTCTTCAAAGCCTGACGTTGAAACTCAGCCACTAAATAAATTGGCAAAACATCAACATTAACACTCATTTTATTATTCCCTGCGTTTTTGACAAAATATAGCCCCAGATCCTCTTGAAACTCAGCTAGAAGCTTTTTCTTCAACCTCAAACATTACGGAGAATCTCAGCTCAGATTACCTAAAGTCTCCTTCGTTCACTGCTGTTAGGCCTGGGCACGTGGCGTAAATGGAACCTTGCATTTCTGAAAATACTGTAAAACGTAAAAAGAAGAAAGCGACGGGTGATATTTATAAGAGAAACCTGTGGTGGTGCGGCCCCATGGTGTTTACACACACCGGATTAACAATGGTGCCTGAGGAGCACAGGTGCATGTTCTCCCTCAAGCCATACTCTTGGGGTATGTTCCATTGCCAATCACCTTGCTACAGCTTGCCCAGTATTCGTTATCCTTATCAACCTTATCCTTATCAACTTATTCCTTATCAACCATTTTGTTGTAATGCTGAATTGTGTGCTTAAGCCACATAAGTGAGTGCTCTTCAAGTTTATTGGTAATGGAACATCCCTGCTCCCTCCTTGTGCTCTGCCACCTCCTCCTTCTCCCCGCTCACCCCTCCACCTGCTCACCACTCAACCATCCTCTTGCTTCCCTCTCATCCCTCCTCCTGGTCCCCACTCATCCTCAATACCCACTCACCCCCTCCTACTCCTGCCTCACCATCCTCCTGCCCTCTCCTGTTCTCCCCCCTCTGTCCCCCTGCTCCCTCCTGCTCTCCCCCATCTCCATCTTGCTGAACAACCCCCCTCCGTCCTCTTGCTCCCCATCCTACTGCTCCCACCTTCCTACCCTCCCCCATCTCCTACCCTTCCATCCGATGTGTGGTAAGGCATCACTCACCCTCCCCCCCAACGCCCCTCCTCGTCTCCCCCCTTCCTCGCTCTCCCCCCTTTCTCACTCTCCCCTCTTCCTCGCTCTCCCCTCTTAATCGCTCTCCCACACCCCCTCCCTCTCTTAGTATTTCCATCAGTGAAGCGACAGGTGGTATTTACTAATTAGAAACTAGATGGTATTCATAGAATACTTACCCTGCACAGTCAACTTGTTGTGAGCCAACTCTTCTGTTTTTGAACATTTTTTTTTCTTTGATCCAATATGGCTGCGAGACCACGTGGGCGATGACATCACACATTTATATTCTCTAATATAATTGTTCCATAGATCAGGCCAAATACATTTCAAACTGATCAGACTAAGCGTTGTCCCTGTCGAACTATGACGTCATAATTATGGCACCAATGACGTCATCGTTAACAACACCTATTCCCCATATTGAGTTCTTTACAATGAGCCATGTTTCAATTTTTTCCATGCAGCAGTTTTGGAGATATCGAGGTGCAACCTTTTTAGGTTTTTTCAAGATGGCACCTGTACCACGACCTATGACGTCATGATTATCATTAAAACATTCTACGGGAGGAGGCACTCCTATGGTGAAAATTTCATGTCAATCGGACCAACAGTTGCCAAGAAAAGAAATTTATAAAATGCAGACACGTAGGTCGTAGGGCACACGGCACACATACGGCACACGGCACTCGTACGTATGTACCTGAATGCTTAACTGCGCTTTTTGCTTCGCGAGCGCAGGGTAATAAAACTGCCATATGGTAACAGATTGTTTCAGGTCACAGTGCTCCAAGAAAGCTGTGATAAGTTCATCATTCTTGAGGTCTTGCTTAGACTTTGACATGACCAAATTCTTAAGAAGAGAGATGGTTTCAGCACTTCTTCTTGTCAACCTTGATAATCTTGGCTCAAAATGCATCGGATAATCCAGGCATGCAAGACAAGTCTCCCACTCCCCCTGAATGAAGTTGAAAAATGTAATCTGACTGGAAGACGTCATGGTGTAGATCTAAGTACATGACAAGTCAGGAGACGACGATGGTTCACGAGCGAGCGGTATTCAAGCACAAAGGACGGACTATAACCGAAACAGGCCTGGACAGGCCTGGCCCGGAAATGTCAAAACGAAGGTTACTGACCTTGAAATGAGATAGAAAATAATGTATAATCAGTTATGAGGTTAGTTAGCTACACAATACCGAAAATTCGGTTTGATTCCAACAACATTGAAACTTTGACCTTTGTGACCTTCAAAGGTCAAAGGTCGAAGATTCTGAAATTTGTTGGAAAACTTGTATTTCATGATGTATGTGATAATATAAGATCATGTACGACATTTCACCACATCATGAAGCAAACAATGTAATAAAACCATCAACAATCGACTTTTCTAAATTTCGTGACCTTGTGACCTTGACCTTGGGGCGAAAATGAAAAATCGAGCCTCGTGGGGCTAGACACATGACATTGGCCGAACCAAATACCGAAACCCCTGTCAGATTCCACCATCTCCCTCGGAGAAGATGTTGCTTGAAATCGATTACCCCCTAAAAATACATCTTTTTCGGGCGTCGCTCCGCCCACAATGGCGCAATACGCCAACTCTAGGCAGGACAGAACTAGATTATGATATCAACCTCCCACCCAAGTTTCATCAAGATCGGATGATATCATCGGGTAGTTATGCTGCGGACAGACAGACAGACAGACAGACAGACAGATAGACACACACACCATGACGAATATAGTGGTCACTCTGTTTGACTCGTGAACCAATGATTGGTGGCAGTTAAAGTAGGTTCAAATTTTTGATCAGTTGTTGCTTGAGTACTTCATCATAATCACCATGTGTGGGTTTGCTTTTATTTTTTTTAAAGAATCGACAGATTCTCCGAAGGTAGTGAATGTTACAAGTTCTTGTTATATCCATGAGAAGTACCCCTATCTCCCCTTTTCAACCCATATCCCATCAAACCCCCTTCACAAGATGTAAATATTTTCCACTTCATAAAATATTTTTTGTTGTTAATTTGCATTTAGATTCTCAAGAATGTTTTCACTGCCCCAAATACTTTTGGTCAACTGAACATGGTGACGATTGTATTATTATGGCTGAAGAATTTCTGGGTTTTTCTGACCCGTTGTCGATCACGATGTTGGTGATGTTACTCATTGGAATGGTGTTAGTTACTGTGGTTATGGTGATGATGTACACCCAACGTGAACTCCATCTGGAGAAAGCTGAAAGTTTTGAAGTGAATCTCCTTCTTCTTGTTGCATTGGGAGGATGTTTTTGCAGTACATTAGCTTTTATTGGTAAACCAACAGACAACTTGTGTAGCTTACGGGAAACGTGTCCATGTATATTGTTGTCACTTGCGATAATCTGCATGTTGGCAAAATGCACAAAATGGTTCATTGCATCTAAAGGTATGATGTACATTGGTGATTTTCATTGTATCTGGACATTAAATTCCGATCACAGTTGTGTCACACTTTCAGAATAACTTTGCTATACATACAGAATAGGCATTACTAAAAAGGCAGATGTTGATGAAACAATCGGTAAAAAATATCCACTTCTGCTTAAATAGTTCTGCGTATAGGTTGTTCTCCTTGGGAATTTTGGATACTCACATTTTTTTAACATCCGTATTTCATTCAATGTCTTCCTCTCTAGAGTTTCGTTTGCTCTCTCTCTCTTCTGGCAAGTGTAACTTTTTACAGAACCTCCTCCTGTAGAATGCTGGGTGTGTCCTTTGCCGCAATGGTGGCTGTATAGCACGTCTCGGCTGTACTATGTTTTCAAATGTTCTTGCTGTGCTCCGTTTACCCCTCCGAAACCGCTCAATGGGAAAAAATTGAAACAAGGCTCATTGTCAAGTACTCCCTGTGGGGAATAAGATGTGTTGATGATGATCCCATCGGTGCCTTCAGGATGACGTCATAATTCGACAAATACGCTTGATCTGATCAGTATGCAAAAAAAAATTCTCTGCAACTCTAATCAGATTGACACGACATTTTACCATAGGAGCTCCTCCTGTTGTATACTTTTTTGATTGTTTTGTGTCTCCGTTTGTTTTTATGTAATTTAATGTTAGCTCTTACACGAGCCTCGATCTTCTACACAAAAAAAAAAAAAAAATCCTCCATATCTCCAAAACAGCGACATGGAAATAAATGAAACATAGTGCATTGTCAATTGTTCCCCCTTGGGAATAACATATGTTAATGATGATGTTTTCGGTACCGGAATTATGACATCATATTTCGACAAGTGCAATTTGTATTTCATGATGTATGTGATAATATAAGATCATGTACGACATTTCACCACATCAGGAAGCGAACAATGTAATAAAACCATGATCAGTATGAATTTTTTTTTCTTTGTAACTTCGTCTGATGGACATTCAATTTTCACCATAGGAGAACCTCCTCCTGTAGAATATTTAATGATAATTATGATGTCCTATGTCACGTGGTACAGGTGCCATCTTGGAAAAACTGAAAAACGTTGCACCTCTGTATTTCCAAAACCGCTCCATGGAGGAAATTCAAATGCGGCTCATTGTAAATAACTCCACATTGGGAATAAGTGTTGTTAACGATGACGTCATTGGTACCTTAATTATGATGTCATAATACGACAGGGACAATGCTTAGTCTGATCTGTTTGAAATTTCTTAACGCATGATCGACACAATATTAGAGAATATAAATTTAAGATATCGTCGCTCACATGGTCTGGTAGCCATATTGGATCAAAGAAAAAACCCTTCAAAAACAGGAGAGTTGGCTCGCACCAATTTGACTGCACAGGATAAGTATTGTCGTGCGACTCCGGTTAACACCAGAGACCACGGATAGGCCTAAACGGTTTTAATTGAGGCGTCGACTGTCAGGGAACTTTTTACTGAACCCTGAAGGTAATAATTTGAGACGAAACTCAGATACAAAAGAACTTGGTACGTCTCTTCGAGCCAAGGTTTATTCCGAATTAGGAGGGAAACTTGTTACACAAAATCGAACTAAGACATAACGCGTTGCTTGAAATCTTCTCCCTTCTCGTCCTGCGTCTTCAGATGTTTCCTTTTCTTCTCTCGGAGCATTGGTGCTTAAATAGACCTTCACTCCTTTGATGTAGTGCGATTAGAATTCAGAGATCAACACAGAACTCAGCAGCCCGTCTTCCTGGTGCCAAAACCCATCTGCTCTTCGTTATCGGTCACTCAAGGCATACCATAGGTCACTTATCCCTGCTTATGTCAACCTTTTCTGTCCTACACAATTCCACTCTCTGACTAATTAATGCCTCCACCTTTTGGCTTAAGTAAACACTCGAGCCTGGTGTTCTCCATCTATGGGACAAAGGTTATCTCTTCGGTTCCAAGGCTTTGCCAGACTGCACGGTTTGAAAACACATTCCATCTTTTAACAATGGGTCAAAACTTCGTTTCTCCTCGTTCTGGCATGCTATAAGAACAAAGTTATATTGACGTACATTTTAATCATTTGCATACCTCACCGACCCTAATAATCACAGAAATCTTCCACAATCCCCAGTTTTTTTCTTTTGGTTAAATTAACAATTTAATCAACTTCCTATTAAATATTCCAACCACAAATTTGGTAATCCAATTTTTCCATACATAAGGCATACATAAGGCATGCACCGTCATTCTGAAGGAATCTGATCACAAAACATTTCTTTGTTCATTGACTCTTTCCATATTGATAATGCAATTCATTTCATTTGCATAAAGCATACAACACTTCACCTTTACCAAAACACAATAATTTCAATTCACCATTTAAAAATATTAAAGCATCTGCAACATTTGGCCATACATTTTGCTTCAAACAAATATTGGCTTTGTGTTTGAAAAGAAGAGAAGAGGCTGATCAGTTGTTTGACATTCAAGTATGAAACATCTTCTTCTGGTGTCTTCATAGCACCTACACTATTTGGCGTAGGATTTTGCGCTGTTGTGATAGCTGGGCGGAGTCATAAACTGACCCTGCTCTGCATTAGCATCCTTGCCACTCTTGCTGTGAGCCATAGTAGATTTGAACGAGGCCTTCGTCCAGTTGTAGTCGACTTGCCTCCTCACTCATCATGAGCATGGAGCAAGTGTTGATGTGATGTTGGTTGACCAGCAAGATGTGGAACAGAGATGCCAGATGCATCCACAACGATGTTAGGACCATGGTTCATACCAGGAGCCTCCAGCAGAATCATGCACAGCTGTTGTGAAAGAAAAGCACAGCCGTCCACTTACAGCTCCACGCTGGCTCTCCAGATGTTGGTGGAGTAATGACACACGTCACCGCATCCAGTAGAAATCACAGGCAAGATGTCGCCATCCGCAATTGCTGACCTGATGAATGTTTGAGGCATTTGAACAAAATAAGTGATCGCCTTTCTTCCATATGTTGCAGTGTGATCCAGGCAAATGGTCACATAAATTTTCTTTGGTGAAGGTAAGCATCCGTTTCCAATTTTACAAAGGAGAATATCTTCATCATTCTTTAAGAAGGAGGGTGTATGCCAAGTTTAACTTCATTTTTAGCCACAAATTTTCTTTCTCGAACTTCTTCCCAATTCCGTTAGCACTCCCTTTGAGATGTGATCTGGTCTTATCCTTTTACTCAGCCACATCTGAATCTGCTTTCCACACACACTGAATCAGATAGGGTACATCTTATCATGAAATCACCATATTTTAACTAATCATATATTTCTTATAACAGTTTCACATTCAACAATTTGTTGTTTTCCTTAAAACATTAAAAAAAAAGTTATATTCATTTATATGCGTCACACAAATAATATTGAAATCAGGTATATATTTTCTACTAAACTAAGAATAGCCTTTAAAATTGCTTTCAAATCAGTATAGTTTGAAAATTAAACTCATGCAGTTATTTTAACACTACTTGAAGAAAATAGATGCATTTATAAATGAATGTATATGATTAAAATCACAAACAGGAATATCTAATTCCCAACAAATTATGCTTAACAAGCAAACTATGCATAATGTATCATTATCATAGTCCTCTCACTTTTTTTTCTTTTTTTTCTTCAAAGAACTTGTGGTGATATGAGTTCACTGATCTTGTAAAACTGACACAATTCATAACATTTTCATTATGCCATTATCTTAACTCTACTGTACCCATTTGCAACATTACTTGATTCAATCTTTTAATCTCGGTATTATTCATATCATCATAAAAATCTTTCTATTTTGGGTCCATATTTGTTTCTATTCTTATCAACTTCCTATGGTTTATCAATTTGTTCCAAAATACTGCAACCAAAGGTTTTAACCAAAGCTCTACCAAACTATTCCCAATTTGAACTCAAAATACTAGTGAAACAACAATTCGAAGAATTAACTTCAAGGGGTCAACAAATTCAGCTATCTATAATTCCAGTAATCTCTGTGTGTATGTCTGTGTGTATGTCTGTGTGTCTGTGACCGCTGTTTCTCGACAACCACGGGTCCGATATACTTTAAACTTGCCAGGTATATTGCTGGGGACCTGAGGATGTGCCTTTTCAAGGTTTCATATTAATCGGAGAAGTAGTTACCGAGCTATGTCCAAAAAACGATTCAACCAATCAGAGAGCAGCGAGCTATCACGTGTGCCGAACGTGCCGAACAGACTCTGCCTCGGACGGCACATTTGAGAGCGTATTCATTTATTTCACGTTGGCAAACTATGTTGCCGCTATGTTGGCGTTAAACTATGTTTTAAAACTAATTAAAACTAATTTGCGATTCTTTCGCTTTCCTGCGCGTTTGTGCACGCTATGGCGATTTCTTTACCAAACTCCGCAAGCCGTTCGCTTTGGACCAAACCATTTCATGTAAATAGAGGGGGGGGGGGGGGGATTGTCACCGTACTCGCAAGCCGTTCGCTTTGGACCAAACCATTTCATGTAAATAGAGGGGGGGGATTGTCACCGTACTCGCAAGCCGTTCGCTTTGGACCAAACCATTTCATGTAAATAGAGGGGGGGGGATTGTCACCGTACTCGCAAGCCGTTCGCTTTGGCTTTGTGAATGGACCAAACCATTTCATGTAAATAGAGGGGGGGGATATAATTTTAGATATATATATAGTACGGGCATGCCCTAGTTTTATAAACAGATCTAATTTTCCCCATCCAATAGTTTTCCTTTCATATGTCATATTATAACACTTTAATAAACCTTCGAAAAATGTCTCCCAAATCAATAAATTCCCTTTTACTTCCGAAATACTCATCTGTAAATTAGATATTGAATTACAATTTTCTCCCAATTTGTTTGGCCTAAATGGCCGCAAAAGTGGCTGCCAACATGCAGTACCGTTTTTATCTACCAAGCAAGTATTCGTCCACATAAGACCTCTACCAAAATTTTGTTTTGAAAACAAATCTGGGATTTCTGATTATATGGATGCCCACTCTCAGGATATTTCAGGCTGCTGTTAACAATCCACTATGATAAATTAATTCCTTTACCCACAATCAAATAATTAATACAAATTGAGGATATTATCCCTATCACATTCATTTATAGATTCATTATGTTGGATCTAATTTTTTCCCCTGCTGTAAGGAAGAACAATAGCTCTTATAAGTCTTAGTAATATCGTACTTAATTTACCCAGCATATAAAAATTGTTTATGATCCATTCCCATCTGTTAAGCAGTGACTTTGTTTAAACTCCAAAACTTAATTTGATGAATCCCATGTGTACAGCTACCACTTATTGAAACCCCTACTTTTGTAGAAAATATCCAAGTAAGTGTTTTTACGTCCCCTTAACTATTTCTAATCTTTTTCTATGCAACTAGGGAGGACTACTGACACCAGTATGCCAATATCGGTGTGCCAGATTAACAAATATGTTGCAGGTACACATAACATCGCATTCTGAGGTTAAATAATGTAACAGCGCGTTCATGTCTGCCCCTTGGCTTAATATTCACAATGCATTCCGTTTTAAAACTCACAATAGTTCAATTCAGCAAGATTTTCTTTACTATTTTCCCATATCATCTATGCCTAATACACATCCATACATACAGCACAATTTATATGCTGATAAAATTCAAGTTTATATGTATATATATCAAAAATCCATGAGCAGAGTACTCTGGTAAATCAGTGTAAGACCTCTTCCAAATTTGGCTAATTTTGTACTCCCACATTTTTTATGAAGCTCATATCCATAAATACCTTTTATTATCATATAAATTCTATCAAAAATGGAATCCCAAAATTACTCACAATTATTCTTTACTATTAGTTAATGGCTGCTCAGAACTCAGCACATCAAATCTTTATATTCCATCTCCCTTGACAAAAGCGATAATTTTCATAATCAAATTATATTTCTATTTTATTTTACGGATTCTCTGGACATTCGATCCCATCCACATGAAACTATCTATTTCCACACAAGCACATTGTCGGTTTCAACAATCTTGTAAGATTGACACACCAAAAAAAAACACACAAACATTGACACCCCAAAAAAATACACACACCCATTTATTATGTATATTTGTTTGCGTTGGAACCATTATTTGCAGACAAAGATGGGTGTCAATTTTATTTCAATTTCATAAAATTTGTCCTTTAATTTTAGAAACGCTAATACACAAATAGACAAAAAGTTATTCTTAGAAAACCCCTATAATGTCACGTTGAAATTACCCTTTCGATTCCCACAATAATTTATCCAAATTTGACAACACACCCATTTACATATCAGTCGACCACTGACCTATCAATCATGCAAAACAATAGTCCAAAATTCCCATCTGATGATCATGTGACTCTTGTCACTTGGTTTCCAAAAATTTTTTTTGCAAAGCAATTGTTCCAAACGTTGTAAATTCAAAAATTGTTTTGCCAAAAATGCTCCCTAAACCCACATTTATATTTGGCAAATATGAGTCTCCAGAATTAACTCTAATCCTGGATCTTTTAATTCTATGTTCCAAAAAAATCCAATTTCGGCATTTGATCAATTAATTATTAATTTGCTAACAAGCAAAAAAGAAAAAATGAATCATTCTTGCTCTGAAAACTTTTCAGACACAAGAAGCATCGACAGTTATTCATGTTGGTCTCGTGATTTAATCTGTTGAGGCCAGTCTTCATTTGGGATCTGCAGCAATGAAGGCCTAATCGTTATCTGAGGTACCGGTAAGCACTGGTACCCTTGATCTTGGTTTGCCCTATGAACTAGTCTTCCTATTTGAATATGGACAACATCGTTTCCAAGTGTCCCCATATTTCCACACTTAAAACACCGGTTTCTGTCATTGCCTGGTCTGTCCACCTGTTCACTTGTATTGCTGGGCTGCATCTCTGGATCCCTGGGTTGCCACTGCGATCTCTGGTTATCTCCTGAAACATAAGAAAATTCTTTTTCTGTTCTTTTTGGGGAGACAAATGGGAATCAGATGGGACAACTGTCACTTTTATTCCTACATTCGAGGGCAGTTGTGCATTTATCTCCTCCAATGTATCCTGTATCCTTTTTATTTTAAATTCTAGGTCCGTTATCCGTTCTTGCTGTTCCCATTTCCTGGCTTCTACATCCCAATGATGGAATGCAAGCCAGTCTACCGTTAGATTCTGTCTCCTCCTGGCTTTCAATTCTTGTCCTAATCTCTCCAATCGACTTCGCTCAAATGTACCATCTCTTGGAAACTCCTTAGCATGTCCCTTTGTCCACAAATACCAATTCTCAACCTCCCTAATAGCCTCTACACCATAATGGTCATCTATCTATAATTCCAGTAATCTCTGTGTGTATGTGTGTGTGTATGTCTGTGTGTATGTCTGTGTGTTTGTCTGTGACCGCTGTTTCTCGACAACCATGGGTCCGATATACTTGAAACTTGCCAGGTATATTGCTGGGGACCTGAGGATGTGCCTTTTCAAGGTTTCATATTAATCGGAGAAGTAGTTACCGAGCTATGGCGATTTCTTTACCAAACTCCGCAAGCCGTTCGCTTTGGACCAAACCATTTCATGTAAATAGAGGGGGGGGATTGTCACCGTACTCGCAAGCCGTTCGCTTTGGCTTTGCGAATGGACCAAACCATTTCATGTAAATAGAGGGGGGGGGGGATTGTCACCGTACTCGCAAGCCGTTCGCTTTGGCTTTGCGAATGGACCAAACCATTTCATGTAAATAGAGGGGGGGGTGGGGGGATATAATTTTAGATATATATATAGTACGGGCATGCCCTAGTACATATAATATGTACAAGTACCTTTTTGTGGAATATCTGGTTGTCCTTGTGTATTCTTACAGGCTCCATTCCCCATTCTGCCTGTATGTGAATAACACTCAGGATTCACTCAATGTACCAGGTAAATTACTATGATCTGCACTTTGGAATACACTTGTATACACCTGTACTATGTGTACTGTAAATAAAATCTACTAGGGTAGGTTCCACCTTTTATCAAAGTAGCATTGGATGCGTTGTTGCCTAGCTTGTTCCTATAAGCGCCACTTGTACTTCCAGGAAGGATCTCTCCACCTGTTCAAACGGTGATTTCCAGAGAGTCTCTCTCACCTGTGGCTTTTCCACAACCCAATCTCACAGATCGGTATTGCAGATTAGCCAAATGGGTCAGTATCAAATGGGTGAATCAGCAGATATCCCGTTCTGTTGAAGGGGGAATCACACAATGGTAACCACATATATATCTATATATAGACTCACCACCTTGCTCAATTTCCAAGGTCTCTTCACATTGATAATATCTCACAAATATATCAAAGCTTCTTTCTTGAGACCGCACTTTCATCGATCAATCAATTTATCAATATTCATCAATAAATCAAATTAATCATTTTAGATGACTCCATACATAAGCCCTTTCCCCAATGGTGTCAGAACAGCTTTATCTGTTGACTGAGATCTATGATCATTGGTCGTCACCTCTGACCCATACCTCATGTCAATTGACGAATCACTGTTCTGTCCTATGGTCATATCTGACATTTTTTTTTTTCAATTTTGCCTGGTCAACACAAAATGCCACTTTTGCAACCACTAAAGGCAACTCATCCTTCATTCGTGAGACAGTCAGCCAAAATTGATCAGACAGATATGGAACAGTTCATTGGGAAAAAGAAACGTCTCAATTTGAATGGTACCCAAACCCCTTGATAATTAAAATGTTGTAGAACTCCTGAAATGTTCTACCAACGAATGACAATTAATTCATAATATTTGCCAATTTTAATCCAATCATGCTCAAATTTTGACACTTCATTTAAGTGTGAATCATGTCATGTCAATTGACGAATCACTGTTCTGTCCTATGGTCATATCTGACATTTTTTTTTTCAATTTTGCCTGGTCAACACAAAATGCCACTTTTGCAACCACTAAAGGCAACTCATCCTTCATTCGTGAGACAGTCAGCCAAAATTGATCAGACAGATATGGAACAGTTCATTGGGAAAAAGAAACGTCTCAATTTGAATGGTACCCAAACCCCTTGATAATTAAAATGTTGTAGAACTCCTGAAATGTTCTACCAATGAATGACAATTAATTCATAATATTTGCCAATTTTAATCCAATCATGCTCAAATTTTGACACTTCATTTAACTCTATTACTTGTAATGCATCATTAATCCTACAGGACTAAAAAGTTGTCCATTAAGCCCGTGCAATCATTTTACACCGAAAACTTCATGATCTCATTCCTGTCAATCATAACAATGTCATGATTTTTTAGAATCATTATCATAACGATTATCATTATTATCATAATCATAGTCATACAATATTCATCCATTTGAAAAAACAAACATTTCCTGTATCATTACATGCATGTAGTATAATCAACAATGAGAACTGTACATAGCAAGAAGCTACAATAAGGGTTTGAAAGGAGGGGGGTGGGACGGAGGGAAGGGGGGAGGGAGGAAGAAGGGAAGGGGAAAGACAGGTAGAGACAGGTAAGAGAGGTAAGAAGGGCGAGGGAAGAGAGGAGGGAAGAGGGGAGGAAAAAGGGTGGGGCGAGGGAGTAGGAGGAGGGATAGGAGGAGGGGTAGGATGAAACGAGGGAGGAGAAAGCTAGGGGGGAAGAGGATGGGACAATGGAGGAGAAGGGATAGGGCAAGGGAGGAGTGAGGCTGGGGGGAGGATGGGGCGGGGGCGGAGGAGATTCATAGATCATCAACATATTATTTAAACTCATTGGAACAAACGAAGCATTCAGAATCCAAAATGTATTTTCACAGCATGGATTGAAAACATTATACCAAACATTATTGGGTCAACACTTAATTTCATTAGCTCTTGTATGAGCCTCAATCCAAGTGAGATCAAGTGAGAAATGAAGAGAGATAAAGGGAGACAGAAAGATTGAGAGGGAGAGAGGGGGCAAACAATGAAGGAGAGAGAGAAGGAAAAAAACAAAAAAAACAGGAGAGATGATCTCCAATAATACTGATGACAAAAGACAGGTGTGATAACACCTGTGTGACAGGTGAGGATAACTTAATGATATCATAAACATCACCTTGAATTAAAATGAATTAATGTAGCAATGAGTGGAGACCGACAGAGAGACTTGGTGACGAAGAACGGGAAAAAAAAAATTATGGAATTTTCATTCAATGGCCCTGCCTTATAGAAATTCTACATACACGTAAAATGAGATTCCCTCTTATCAATTTGTATACCAACCGGGTAAAATTAACTGTCATCCAACATGGCCGCTGGAATAAAACCCTCAAAAAAATGTATATTTTCCTAACCGGGATTCAGATATAGGGATGATTACAGGTCAAAATGTCATATTACACAAAGAGCGGGGGGGTTGGAGGGAAGGGGGGGCAGGGAGCCAGAAATACAGGTAATACAGGTAGATTGGGAGAAGAAGAAGAAGAGAAAAAGATGAAAGCATTGGGGGGGGGGGGGGGAGGGTGAGAGAGTGAGACAGGGACAAAATACAGAGTGTACATTTGAGAAAAGAAAAAAACATTTCCGATCCATTCGTAATTTGTCGACAGGAAAAAAATGAAATCATTTGCCATTAATTATGAATTAAAATATATAGTGCTCACGTACGCTTCAACCAGCGAAGCGATGGAACATGTTATGCGTTGCCGTGCGTGCTGTGTACCACTAAGGTACGTATACATTGAGTGCATGCATGAAGTGTACATGTCATGTCGCGCTGTGTAGACACGGTGTGCATTGCACCCACGTACCAAGTCACGTGACCGATCAAGTTGTTTTTACAAAGCTACACGAATTGGTTAACGTCTGCTCCCTCATTCGCTAAACAAACACGCGGTACAAACACGCGAGCGCCCAACGAACCGTGGAGCGCAAATTAACGCATGTTTGGCCCGCCCGTATGCACGTCTGCACGCATTTCCCTGTAATGCCGTTGAATTAACACCCAATGGGTTGACTCAGCCTGTCATCCTTTCAAAGTGAGTAAATTAACACTGACCTCAGTCCCATGCGAGCAGAACCCTGTCATCTGCAAAACTGCCCCCTATCGAATTATCTTCACCCCAGTCCCCACGCGGGGGAGCGGGGGTGCGAGCGGGGGTGTGGGGGGGGGGGGGGTCGAAGGGGGTGCGAGTCTCACATGACTGTCCAGAAAATGAGTCGATGATGCAGTTCATCACTCATTCTCTGTCAGATCATCGTAAGATTCGAATTGGCACACTCAAATTGCAATAGTACTGTGCACATCTGACCAATCACACATGCGGACGTGCATAAAATACAAACGCGCATCAAAACCGCCCGCGGGGCTGTCAAGCCACGTACTTCCTGACCAATTAGTATACATATTTACAAAAAGTCGTTAAAATATCGAATAGTCGTTAAAAATTTTTTAAAAAGGTTTTAAAAATCGCTTTTATTACTGGTGCCACAGCATCCGTCATTCTATCCGCTTCTCCGCCATGACCAAATCGAAATAAAAGGAGCTCAACCATAGGAATACCATAGAAGCCTCAACCATAGGAGCTCAACGTAATCACGACTCGGCCACAAAAACGAGCATATTTCGCAGGACGTCAGCAACGTTTATCGTAACAAAAATCGCAGTTTATATGTATAAAATGTATGTACACCCCAGATCGACCTGTATTTACATAATTATACAGTATACACCATTTCAGTGGATCTACATGAAAAAGACAAGAGCACAGCACCTGTTCTAAAGACAAAAGGTCTCATTAGTGGATCTTTGGACTAAAAAAAAACAACGAAAAAAAACACAAAAAATTCATGGCACCATTACTGAAATGTGTATACATCTGTAGTACACTAATACAGGGCTTTGTGCATCTATACATGCTTTGTGGATTTCGCCCACCGACCACACTTAATCGAGCTAATAAATATTTAACAATACACTAATACAGGGCTTTGTGCATCGATACATGCTTTGTGGATTTTGCCCACCGACCACACTTAATCGAGCTAATAAATATTTAACAATATTTGAGCAGGTCCTTTTATATCGTTCTGTAAAGGCTCACCTTGGACCTGGAATGGTCTCGTCGAACGTCACAGTTGATATTCCTGTGGGGCCACCAACTGTCAGGGAACTTTTTACTGAACCCTGAAGGTAATAATTTGAGACGAAACTCACATACAAAAGAACTTGGAACGTCTCTTCGAGCCAAGGTTTATTCCGAATTAGGAGGGAAACTTGTTACACAAAATCGAACTAAGATACAATGCGTTGCTTGAAATCTCTCCCTTCTCGTCCTGTGTCTTCAGATGATTCCTTTTCTTCTCTCGGAGCATTGGTGCTGAAATAGACCTTCGCTCCTTTGATGTAGTGCAGAGATCAACTTTTATTACTTTTATTACTGGTGTAATTACAATCAAGTGCAAGTGTAATTCAGAGATCAACACAGAACTCAGCAGCCCGCCTTCCGGGCGCCAAAACCCATCTGCTCTTCGTTATCGGTCACTCAAGGCATACCATATGTCACTTATCCCTGCTTATGTCAACCTTTTCTGTCCTACACAATTCCACTCTCTGACTAATGCCTCCACCTTTTGGCTTAAGTAAACACTCGAGCCTGGTGTTCTCCATCTATGGGACAAAGGTTATCTCTTCGGTTCCAAGGCTTTGCCAGACTAGACGGTTTGAAAACACATTCCATCTTTTGACAATGGGTCAAAACTTCGTTTCTCCTCGTTCTTGCATGCCATAAGAACAAAGTTATATTGATGTACATTTTAATCATTTGCATATGTCACCGACCCTAATAATCACAGAAATCTCCCACACGACCAAACACGGATTTGACTATCAAACGCGGGAGGAGGAAGGAAAATGGAAGGCTGCAGTAAAAGCACTTACCTTGGTGAAACGACGGCAGCTGCAGGGACATTAATGCACGCGACACCGAATTAAAATGTACAAAAATAAAGATTTATTCATGGACCCGATCACAAGAAACGCGACGGTAATCAAATAATGTAACTAAATTGTGATCCCACACACTGACGTCAAATACAGACACAGGAATAAATTAAAGGAAAATAATTGTTTTGTCGTGTAAAATGTAATGGGGATTGGCCTTATCTGTCCCTCGTCTTCAATCTCCGGCATGGAACACGGCTCCGTTCGGCCCCGATGCACCCACGAGGTCCCACTGCAGGAAAAGCACCGCACATCCAACGCAGGCTAGTGGCTCCAAGTGAGGTTGATCTTCACACACAATCGGCCTGCCCCGTCCCAGTCAGCTCTCCTGAAGCAAACGTGCAAGAAGCAAGCGAACTCCACTCGGGCTATGACTCAACTCAACTCGGGCTGCGCAAGACGAAGCGCCGGATGTCCAAAAAGGGCTAGCTGCGCAAAAAACAAGAGCACGAACCGCAAGAGCCGCAAGAGGCGCAAGAGAAAGCTGCAAGAGAGAAAATGTCCTTCGGTGTGCCCTTAAATAACCTTCCCGCGGTGGTGACATCAGCCTTGGCGCGCCACCCAATCTGTGCCCTCCACCGACTCGCCGGCTGGAGGTCCGTGCCTACTGCGCCGCCCCTTCACTCGTTCCCTGCTCCGTGGTCATAGCGCATGGCACTCGATGTGGCTAGGCCTGTCGGAGGTGTAATTGGCAGCGGCCATCATCGGCGGTTGCCCGGCCTGGTTTCTTTGCCTGTTCGTCTTTCAAAGTCATGTCAGGGAAGGGAATTATTTAGTGTTGCACTAGGGACCTAACTACATGTCTATGTTGGTGTGCATTGCCATAAGGGACAAAGGTTTAGCTACCAGGTGTGACACACAGTGGCTCTACTCTTTAATCCCTACGCTACTTATCACTCGAACATCCTGGTATGCTCACAGGTATACCCTTAACCGACAAAACGCCTACACATGAAACTTATTACAGGTCAGATTCCTTACCGCGACAGACGAATACCTACCAACACAGATCTATCTGGCTCTACATATTGCTACCCCACCGACATAACAATATTGTCCTGTGGATGGCTCTATTAAGATGGAGCACCCACGGATGACCAATTGAGCTTACTTTGAGGCGTTATTCAATGGCGGATTTCACTATGCAAGCGCGGGGTGAATAAAGAGGAAGAAGAAGTGGGAGCTTTTACCTGACGCAATTCGAGCAGTCTTCAAACCTGCAGGAAATAAATCAAACTGAAGACGGAATTTATGTACAAAAATAAACACGGCTTTTTTGTCGGATCCCGAAAACAAGAACACGCAGGTAAATACTACAACCCACGAATGAGTGCTCCTACACACAGACTTAGAACACGGACAAATGGAGATGTAATATAAGAACCGAGTCGTGTCGGTGCGTGCTGTGACTTATCTCTGCCTGCAGTGTGTCAGGGATCATCAGGCTCCGAGTGCATTCGTCCGATGTGGCTCCGGTTAGCGGGAACAAGGCCCCAATGCTTCCCCGTTCACTAGGCCTCGATAAGGCCTCTCGCGCCAAGTGAGCGAGCGGGCGTACAACCCGCCTCCTCAGCCATGCAATGTCCTCCCGGATTTGGAACGGAACTGCGATACACTCAATGTTCGGATAGGAAAGGAGAGAGGGTCGAGTGTGAAGGAAGGTGTGATGGCAAGAGGTCGGAGCAGAGGAATTGAGGGCAAGAGCGAACGAGGTCCAGGCACCACTGTCTATTGCAACGAGCAGGAACGAGAGAGAGAAAAATGTTGGTCTCTCCTCACTTTTTATCAACTCCTCTTGACGTCATCTCTCTCTCTCTCTCTCTCTCTCTCTCTCTGCCAATCCCTGCCGGCCAACATCACAGGCTCAATTCCCCACCAATGGCCATGTCACTTCTCTCATGCCATTCGTCGGTGGCCAATCAGTTCATTGCTTCTTGCTCGCACCTCCTTCCACCAATCCCAGGGAAGCTTCTTGCCCCACTCCTGGCCAATCACGAGTCCTTCTGGGTGTGTCTATTGCCTGGCTTGCTCGATGTGTGTTGTTATGCCAGCTGGTGATGTGGCTGGCTGTGGCTCCATTGGCAGTGCCCTAAACTGGCTTCCAGTGAGTTTTATTGTTATTGTTGCGGAGGGGAATTTAAGTAGTGTGTGTGGTGTCACTAATGGGCCTAACTAATGTCTATGGTGCGTTGCCGTACAGGACAAAGGAATGATCACAGAGGGAATGACGTACAAGGGAATTAACATAATCCCTGAACTAAACAACATGCCCCGCCCCCTCGTGGTGGGGGCTAATATCCAACTTATCTGACATCCGGACTACACAGGTCCCTGACTTACTGTACATCAAAGTGGTTCTTGCTACCCACGATCATTGGAGCACCTACCTATGCAGATCTACCTAAATCTATATATATATATATATATATATATATATATATATATATATATATATATATATATATACATATATATGTATATATATATATATATATATATATATATATATATATATATATATATATATATATATATATATATATATATATATATATATATATATATATATATATATATATATATGTGTATATATGTATATATATATATATATATATATATATATATATATGTATATATATATATATATATATATATATGTATATATATATATATATATATATATATATATATATATATATATATCACTACCCCAAAATTCATAACAGTATTCTATGAATACCATCTAGTTCTTCATATTATTGATTAATCTTGCCCATATTTGTAGTGAAACCAGACGTGATCTGCTTAACAGAAACTTTCCTCCTTCATGATGTCTCTGATTCCTTGCTATCTCTCCCAGGTTGCTCCCTCCTCCGGTATGATAGACCTGAGCCTCGTCCTGGAGGGGGGGGGGGGGGGGGGGGTTGCTATCTTTATAAAGAAACTCTCTTCCTCACTCGCCCTGCAGCCTGCACTGCCCTCTCTCCACCTCACCCCCAGGAATACCTTTGGCTACGGCTTCCCCTTCGCTCCCACCTTTTGTTCATATGTGTGTTGTACCGTCCACCAAACAGTGATGACTCCATCTACATCTCGCTGTCTGATAACATGGACCAACTTCTATCTACCCATCCCAACTCTCTCTTCCTCATATGTGGTGATTTCAATTGTCACCATGCCAGTGGGCTGGGTGTGGGTACCTCTCTCACCAGCCATGGCTCTTCAGCAAAGGACTTCTGTGACTCACTGGGACTGACACAATCTGTCAATTTCCCAACCTGGATCTCAGTCAACGGAGCATCTTCTCTTCTGGACTTGGTTATGACTAACTTCCCTGAAAATGTCTGCTGCTCTTCTTCTGCTCCAATCGGCTCATCTGATCATGTGCTTGTTAAAGTGGACATCTCTCTGACCATTCTCAGAGAGCCTCCTCAGCGTCGACGAGTCTGGCATTTCACTCAGGCCAACTGGCACGGTCTTCAAGCAGCCATCAATCATCTGGACTGGTCTCCCATCTCGACCGCCTCTGACATCAACTCATCCTGGGAATTCTTCCAAAGTAAATTGCTCTCTCTCTCTCTCATGCACAGATTTATCCCATCTCGTCTTCAGTTGTCATACCCTTCCTCCCATCCATGGTACACGGATTCTTGTGGTGAGGCTATTGCCCAGAAACAACTTGCTTTCGTCTCCTGGAAAGCAAATCCAACAGAAGGAAATCTCATTTCCTTTCACAAAGCCTGAAACAAGTGTGTGTCTACCCTCAGGAGAGCCAGGAAACAATATATCTCCGTTGTCAGGACAGAACTCTCTTATCTGTCTCCCTCTTCCAAATCCTGGTGGCGTCTGGTCAAAGCTTTTTCTGGTGTTTGTTCCCCCTCCATCCCCTCCCTCACCTCAAACGGCCACACGGCTGACTCCGCATGTGAAAAAGCTGAATGCCTCAACTCTGTGTTTGCCTCTAAATTTTGTGTCCCAAACCCATCCCTCTCTGTACCCACCGTACCCAGTCATACCCAGCTGCTCGTGGACTCTGTGTCCTTTCCTCCTGACAAGGTGCAAAAGTTTATGTCAACCCTCGACTCTGATTCTCCAACTGGACCTGACGGCATCAGCCCACGGGTCCTAAAATCCTGTTCTTCCACTCTTTCACTCCCTCTCTCTGTTATCTTCATCCTCTCTTTTGCTCAAGGTCATCTGCCATCTGCTTGTAAATCTGCCAACATCACCGCTTTGCAGAAAAAAGGTGCAAAAACAGATCCCAGCAAGTACAGACCAATCAGCCTTCTCCCAATTATCAGCAAAGTCATGGAATCCTTCATTGCTTCAGATATTAAATCTTTCCTCTTCTCCAATGGCTTGATCTCTGATCATCAATTTGGTTTCAGACCTGGTCACTCTACTCTGGACATGCTGCTTCTGCTTTCTCAACAATGGATGGAGGTCCTCAATGCCAAACAGGAAATTAGAGCTGTCTCCCTTGACATATCACGTGCCTTCGATATACTCTGGCACCCCACTCTGCTAACCAAACACTCCTCTTTTGGTATCCATGGAAATCTCCACGCATGGCTGGCAGACTTCCTCTCTAGTCGTAGTCAACGTGTGGCCCTGAATGGGTTTCTCTCATCTCCTCTTCCTGTTCAGGCTGGAGTTCCCCAAGGCAGTGTTCTGGGCCCTGTGCTTTTTCTGGTCTTCATCAATGAACTCCCTGACTCTCTTAAAAATCCTCTCTATCTCTTTGCTGATGACTCTACTCTCTGTCGCTCCATTCTTCATCCCTCAGATTGGCAGTCTGCAGCCTCCTCACTCTCTGCAGACCTGGACAAAATCACAGACTGGGCAAACAAGTGGAACATGTCTTTCAATCCTGATAAATCTCACACTCTTACGATGTCTGTCCGAAAAGACCGACTGGACAATCCTCCCATCCACTTTCTGAATAATCCTATCCAAGAAGTTCTGTCACTCAAGCTTTTGGGTCTCCCTATCTGCCATGATCTTTCCTGGGAAAACCACATTTCAAATCTGGCCTCCAAAGCCAGTCGCTGACTGGGCATCCTCCGTCGTGCGAAGTCCGTCCTTGGCACACCTGAGCTCCTCGCCACATACAAGGCTTTCATCCACAGCTCAAAGGAATACTGCTCTCCCCTCTGGGCTGGTGCTCCTGCCTCACACCTAGCTCATCTTCACGCTGTTGAAACCAAAGCATTCAGAATCATTGGAATCTCCCGCGATGAAGGTAACTCCAAGGGCTTCTCACTCACTCACCGCAGACAGGTTGGTGGTCTTTCCATCTTCTACCGACTCCTCTCTGGCCTTGCCCCCCAGCTCTCTCTGGGCTCTGTCCCGCAAATATTCCTACAGGTCGCACAAGATCTGCCTGCAACCCTCTTATGGTTAAACTGCCAAAATCAAGACTCTCTTCTCACCTTCACTCCTTCATTCCTCTTTTCTCCCGCCTCTGGAACAAACTCCCTCACTCTCTTCAATCCCACTCCTCCCTCCAGGTCTTTAAAGCAGCTGTTCACCACCATCTCTTATCTTCCCCCATCCAAAACCTTGATCTTTTCTACCCTCGCTAATTTCATCCCAATTCCACTTTTTTGAAATCCCAACTTCTGTCCTGGAATTCCTTGGTGTCCTTGTGTTTTATACATCTCCCACCCCCCCCCCCCTTCCCACGCCTCCTCCCCCCAAGCCCTCTCCCTGCCACACATCTCCCTTCTCTCAAATGTTGTGTGCTCTCAAGTGTTGTGTGCTTCCCCTTCTCTCCCCATCTTGACTTCAGCTCCCTCTTTTTATATATTTTGTTTGTCTGGTTGATTTGTTTGTGAAGTAAATGTCAGCTCTTTCACGAGCCTCGATTCAGTATACAAAAAAAAAAAAGTGAAATAAAAATATGCAAATAAAGATTGCAAAATCCCCCCCCCCCCCCCCCCCCAAAAAAAAATCAACTTCTTCCGTGCAAGACTCGGCAGCAGATGATCCAACCAGATTCAGATTATGGGCTGCACAAGGAACCCATTCAGATAAACAGTTCACTTCACGAAATCTTGCTTGCACACCTGAGTATATGCCACTTATGTTATTGGCATTGCCATGTGACTGTGACCTGCAGTCTGACATGTTGATGCCATGAGATTTGAGAACACTTTGTAGAACCTCAAATGAATACTTTCCATCATGTTGTTGAATTGCGATTAATTGAAGAAATATTTCAACAACATTTCCATCAATAGTGACATTATGGAATATCACTGGCACCTGATCAGTGTGACTGATGTCAGGAGTAGAATCAATGCTGATTCCATAATACTTGAGTGTCTTGATTTCAGATACTATAATTTTTTTTATAACCTCAAATGCCAAAAGATTAATAAAGTCATCACAAATTGTTGATGAAAGGTAAGACACATTTCCCTTCCATGGATGACCATGCATTTGAATGTGATCTGCAAGAAATGGGTCGAATTCTGCTAAGGGGTCAATGCAAAGCAGGTAGTTTCCATTGTTTGGACAATTGTGCACCTCGGAATCACCATGAAATGGCAGTCCTCTCTCTGCAAGGAACTTTACTACTGCAAAAATAAACATAGACTCGACGACACCACTGACGACACCTGCAACCACTGTGAGGCCACTCCACACACAATAAAACAAATCATGGAAGACTGCGTGGTCCTGGCTTCATATAGGCAAGAGCACAACATCGTGGATGTGAGGGATCTCTGGGTCGCTCCTATGAGATCGATCAGCTATCTCCGTACCGCTGGTCTATTCAATCAGAATTAACTGGGGCAACAGAACAAGAACAACTACTGCAACAACTCTCCTCAATACAGTTTTGGTGCTCCAGCATCATGGATAGTGATCATTTGATGGTCCACGAGCAGTAATCCTGGTGTTTGCATTCTTCTAATCATCAAAACAAGTTTGAAATTGATTAAAACACCTGCTGCTACCAGAGTTTGCACAAATAGCAATACACTTGACCAGTTGAAAGTGAGTAAATGAGCTAGTCTCTCTGGACAGCCTCTCCATTTGACAAGGTCCTGCAAAACAATTCCTTGTTTACGTAACTCTTCTTTTCACCAAATTTTCTGCCTGATATTGAAAAGTCAGAATCATCAATATTCTGTCTGGTATTGGCTTAACGGTTAAGGTGGCTGGCTTAAGATTAAAGGTTATTGAGTTCAAGCCACTGTCGTAACATCAGGTTGGGCGAATCAGCCTGCCATCCTTCCGAGGTCGGCCAAATGAGTACCAGCTAGCTGGTAAGGAGAACCCGCATCGGCGGCATAGCCGCACACCCAGAAAATTATGTAACCGAGTAGCCAAACGATGCATACGAATAAACATTCTGAGATGGGGTGATATCAACAAAATAGGATCTCAAATTTGCAGGGACGTCTGTCCAGAGTGCAGGATCACTGGCAGGCTTTGGCCTACTAGGTAAGTCAGCCTCTGATGTTAGCTTTGGAGTCCCTGTGAGTTTTTTTATACCGATTAATCTGCTTCCATCGTGACATTGTTGGCCTGATCTTCACTTGGTCTACCCTCTATGTGGGAATAAGATTCTGTTTCAAGAACAACATTTTCACAAGTTTCACTGTTATCCTGATCCAACTGTATCATTAATGGTGATGAGTCCATTGGAGTTTTTGCACTTTCACTTTTCACATCCTTGTTTATGAACTTCAGAATAGATCCATTGATGATCTCCTTCAATGCTTCATCCGTCTATTCTCGTTTCTTCCTCTTCTCATGTCCTGACCCATGCTTTATTTTCTACCCATCTGACATATTGGAGGAATGGGGAGGTTTGGATCACCTAAAATGAGAAAAAAACAAGACAGATAGTCCAAACAACGGTGTAGCCAGACTTGTTTAGGACGTGGGGGATACAAGTTAGCAGTTAAAATATAAGGTAAGTATTATTTTTTGGTGACTTCAGGCATGGACAGCCGTTTCGTGAATGACACGGGTAAAAAAAAAAAGGACCGTGGGTCCTGAAGCTCACCTGAATCAAGATAAAGTCACTCAAACCCCCCACAGCCCACCTTCGACCTTGATGTTTATGCCGGGAACAAACATTGGTACATCACGGATGATGAAGCTTGTGGCCAAGTTTCATCAAGATCGTGTGTGTGGTTTCGGTGAAGAAAGCAAATACCTATTTTGAGGGGTCTAACGATCTCCCGGTGTGTACCCTGGTTTAGAATAGGTACACCATATCCCTGCATGTCGTAAGAGGTGATTAAGAGGATTGGCGTCAGGAAGGGCATCCAGCCATAAAAACATTGCCTCAAAAAGAGAACCATGACAATTACAACTGCATATGAGCAGGGTACAGCCCGAAGTGGAGTTGGTTTCTGAGGTTTGGGACATGGAATGTAGGGACAATGACAGGGAGATCAGGAGAAGTGGTGGAAGTATTGATCAGAAGAAGAGTGGACATATGTTGTGTGCACATGTTGAGACGAGATGGAAGGGAAGTGGTGTGAGAATGGTGAAGGGTAGACAGGGACAGAAATACAAGTTTGTGTGGCAAGGGTGCCTGGAGGGCGTGAATGGTGTTGGTGTCATGTTTTCTAAGGAGTTTGTAGACAGTGTGGTGAGTGTGACTAGAGTGAGCGATAGGTTGATGATGGTGAAAATGATGATTGGAAAGCTCTTGGTGAACGTCGTCTCGGGATATGCTCCGCAGGTTGGTCGGAGCGATGAAGAGAAGGACAAGTTCTGGTGTGCGATAGAGAAGCTGATGGAAAACGTGAAAGATGAGGAAGTTGTTGTGGTAGGAGGAGACCTAAATGGACATGTGGGAAGGAGTATGGACGGTTTTGAGGGAGTTCATGGGGGTTACGGATATGGTGTGAGAAATGGAGAAGGTGAAAGGATTTTGGAGTTTGCTGATGGAGCTGATTTGGTGATTTGTAATACTCAGTTACAGAAAGAGGATAATAAGCTTGTTACATACACGTCAGGTGGGTCGACGACAACCGTTGACTACCTGATGGTGTGTAGGCAAGATGGGTGGCACCCCCGGGACACAACGGTGATCCCGGGGGAAGAGGCTGTTTAACAGCACCACTTGGTTGTCTGCGACATAAGGGTGAAAGGTGCGAGGATAGCTCGGCAGGTGAAGTACCAACCGAGAATGAAAGTGTGGAGGTTGAAAGAGGTGACAGTAAGGGAGGCATTAAAATAGAGGCTGAGTAGGGTAGAGGATGATGTGGTTGAGCTTGAAAGTGGTTGGATGTCAATGAAAGATAGTCTGTTGGGAGCCGTTGGTGAGGTATGTGGATGGACCAAAGGACCACCGAGACACTCGGAAACATGGTGGTTGTTGTAAGAAATCAAGAGATACAACATTGTCCCAATGGTAGGTTTAATTCAATTTCGATCTCTGGCAACACCTGTAAGAAATCATCAAGCATTGTATCAGTATTCCATAATCATGGAAGTAGCAATCGGTTAGCAATTAGAGCAAGCAAGCCTGGATCATCTAGATATACGCGCCATTCGAGTATACACTATCACACAGAATAAATGTCACAGGAATGTCTCGGAGTGGTGTTCGCCCGAGTTCTTATAGAAGCCTCTCAGTGGTTGGAGACAGCATAACACCTGGGTTCAACTTAGACACAATTTCATTACATTCTCCCCGCCCTTAGAACTACACTTCTGCGACGGCAGAAATCAAGCTAGCAGTACATAGCAGCAGAGTAATATCAGTGGGCGGCAGTAGCCAGTCCATGTCAGTCAGTCCATCCATAGCGGTCGGGGGAGTGAATCTCTCTCCTGGCGCGGGTCTGGTAACTACCGGGTACTACATCCCCAAGACCGGAGTCCCCCGCGTCAGAGTAGCTGCCTAAATCGGGTGACGGCGGTGGCCCCACAGGGCCAGCCGGATCGGGTGCATGTAGCGGTGAGGAAGCTGGCAGATACTCCGTAGGCGGATCATCGGGCGGATCAATGGGACCGTAAGCTGGTTCGCCAACTTCCCCGCATGGGGCCAGGTGGCGTACTGAGACCGTTGACTCCCATCCATTGGGCAACAACACACGAGCGTGCTCGGGGTTAGCCTGGAGAACCAGCACCTTATCCACCAGTGGGTCATATTTACTCATGCGAACTGCAAGTTTGAGAAAAGCCGGTCCCGGCTCAGCAAGCCAACCCGGTAAAGGTCGGGTACTACCTGAACGCCTCGGGTAACGAAACATCCGTTCATGGGGAGTTTGATTGGTAGCAGTGCACAATAAAGTCCTGATCGAGCTTAATGCCCCGGGTAGTGTCAAAGCCCATTTGTCTAGTCCTAGGCCGAGGGACTTAAGACTCAGAGTAACGGCCCTCCATATTATGCCATTAAAGCGTTTGACCTGTCCATTCGCCTGTGGCCTATACGGAGTAGTATAGCTAGAAGCGACATTATGCTGGAGCAAGATGTTCCTCACATCCTGGGACAAGAACACTGCGCTACAATCGGTGTGCACATAGGCCGGATTCTCAAACATAGAAAACAGGTTCTGCAGGCACCGGATAACCGTAGCAGCAGACATATCTCCGCACGGGAAAGCAAAAGGGAATCTAGAGAACTCATCAACGATCGTGAGGAGATAACGAGAATTACTCGAGGCCGGTGACGCCGGCAGTGTTCCTTTGAAATCCATCGCCAATCTCTCCCACGGCCTAGTGGCTTGGATTAGCGTGCCCATAGGAGGGTTGCAGAAGCGAGGTTTGAGTTCAGCGCATACGGAACATGTGCGACAGAGCTGACGAATATCCTCAACGGAATAGGGCAAGTTACGACTGCGCACGTAATGAGCGAAATGCGTCACGCCAGAATGGCACAAGGTGTCATGAAGAATGCGCAGGTCCTCAAAAGAGGTGAGGCTCACACACATCGCCGGCCGCGATAAAGCATCGGCAACAAGGTTATCCCGCCCTGGGCGATATTCGATTGTGTAGCAGAAATCGGCGAGCTCGATCCGCCAGCGAGTGATTTTCTCATTCTTAATGCGTTGAGCATGCTGCGTGTCATACATAAATGCAACGCTCTGTTAATCTGTGATAATTTGGAAACATCGTCCAAGCAAATAGGGACGCCAACACCTGATCGACTCGACGATGGCATGCGCCTCCTTTTCGACTGACGAATGCCGCCGTTCCGCGGAGGAGAGAGTCCTTGAAAAGAAGGCCACAGGGCGCCCCCCCTGAGAGAGTGTCGCAGCTATCTCATGATCCGACACATCGCTTTCCAAAACAAAGGATTTATTTTCGTCAACCGTCGACACAGCGGCGCCAGCGATGTCGGACTTAAGGCCATGAAAAGCGGCCTTGGCAGCGAGACTCATGGGGAACGCATCGCAATCCACAAGTGGGTGGAGCTTCACAGAAAAATTTTGAACCCACTTCGAATAATGAGCAAACAGCCCGAGAGCACGCTTCAACGAAGCACGATCGCAGGGCGGGGCCAGGTCGAGCAAGGGTCGCAGACGCTCCTTATCTGGAGCGACAGAGTCGTGGGTCATGGTGTACTCAAGGAGATCTATCGTGCCAGCAGAGTAGCGACATTTAGCCTCGTTCATAGTCAAGTGATACCTGTGTGTGACCTCGAGGAAGCGCTTCAGATTCGCATCATGATGTTCTTTGTCATACCCGCAAACCGTGAGATTATCCAGATAAACAAAGACATTGGTTAAGTTCTCCTTCACGATGAGGTCGTCCATAGCCCCTTGAAAACACGCAACCCCATTCGTGACCCGAAAGGTAGCCGGGTGAACTGGTACAACCTCTGGCCTGATTTGAACGCAGTATAGATGCGATCCGCCGCAGAGATGGGGATCTGATGATACGCACTACGGAGATCGAGAGTGCTATAGGCCGAGTACTGTGCCACCTGTCGTACCAGGGAGTCCATTCCCAGGAGTGGGTAGGCATCCAATTGGGTAAACCAATTAATCGTCTGCGAATAGTCGATTACCATGCGTTTGCGATGTGATTCGGTCCATACCACCAGGACTTTGGCCCGCCAAGGCGACCGACTAGGTTCTATGATACCTTCCTTTAGTAGCTGCAGTCTCTTCCGCAATGAATTGCGTGTCAGCTCGTGAGTAGCGTCACGATTTAACCGCAACAGGTGTACAGTCTGAGGTCATATTGGGAAACAGCGACAGTGGTTCAATTTCCATCCCTGCAAGAGCACACACAGCAAGAGTATCAGTACCACCAAATTCCATTTCCAAGCACCCATGTCACTGGAGAAAATCATGTCCACACAAAACTTCTGCACATAATGCTGGTAAGACCATTAAATGCACATCCGGAAACATTCGACCCTTAATGACAAGCTTCAGACGACATTCCCCTTTTGTGCTAAGCCTTAGCCCCTGAGAAGCCATGAAGATTCTGCGTCTTATCCCAAGAATCGGCCATCCATGTCTCTGTACAAGTCGAAAATCAACATAACTATCAGTGGATCCCGTGTCAATTAAAGCATTTGCAAAAGTTCCTTCAATCATGAGTGGGATAATCGCACGTGACAGGCCAGGTGGCCCTGTAGATGTTGAATCGTTAAGAGGAGGCGCTCGAGCCTCGCGTGTGGATCCGACGCCAGCTAATGTCTTTTGTGCCGTTGAATTTGCTTGTAGGCCAGCCATGCCGCCTCCAGAGGGCGCTCGTACCACGCGTGGAATTTCGAAGCCAGCGTTCGCCTTTCGTGTAGTCAAAGTAGATCGTAGGTCGATTGTGCCGCCTGCGGAGGGCGCTCGTGCCATGTGCGGAGTTTCGAAGCCAGCATTCACCGATTGGGTGGCCAATCCCGGAAGTTGGCTGGGCGTTGAAAGAATTCCTGTCAAGGACGATTGTGCCGCGTACTGAAGTGATTGAGCGAATTGTTTAGTCGGCGCGGCGAGTCTCATCAAGGTCGAGCTCTCAGCTCGGGGCCCACGGAGAGGGGCGATCCCACTCAAGGTCTGGCGAGGCACGCCGTGCGCCGTTCGTACTGCAGGCGCGGAGATAAGCACATTCAGTGCCGAGCGAGCTCGCCGGCCTCGTGAAGCTCGACAAACTTTTGCAAAGTGGCCTGTCTTTGTGCACAAATGACACTTTGCTTCCTTTGCCGGACAAACTGACCTGAGATGGTTCCGGTTCCCGCAGAAATAGCACTTAGCATTACTTCCTGGCTTGGGTCCAGCAGCAGCTGCCGCCGTCAACCCGGGATCGGGATCCTCGAGTGTCTTTGTTGTCCCCGATTCCAGCGGAGGTGCAGATGCTGCATCCTCAAGGTTGGCCCGTGCTCTCTCCGGTCGTGTCTGTCGAGCTTACCCTGCAGTGACGTATGGGCATTCATACGCATCGGATTGTTCCCGCGCTTCGGTGTACACGTGAGATAACCGAAGGGCTTCTTCTAGGGTCAGGTCGGGTTCTTCGAGTAGTCTTTGTCTGATGACCGGCGATCTTAGACCTGAGACGAAAGCATCACGGACAAGGTCATCACAGACTTGTTCATGTGTGCGTACCATAGGGGTACTGTCCTTCAGTAGCCATCGGAGGTCTTGAGCAAATTGGTCTAAGGTCTCTGTGGGCTGTTGTCGACGAGACGCAAGCAAATGTCTGGAGTAGACCACGCTTCATTTTTTTATGTAGATAAGTTTCAGCTCGGCCACAACAGCATCGTACGTCGCGCACTGTTCAATGGACATGTACACCGTATGGTGCACCTTGGATTGCAGCATGGCGAGCCGCATGTCAGCAGTGATTCCCTCCTGGGAATTGAATTGATTCGTCAAGATTTTCAGCCAATGTGTCAGCTGCGCAGCCACGTCCGTCGCCTGGGGATCCGCGCCGAAGACTGGGACTTGGATCAGCTTATGAGCCATGTCGTACTCTTTGTTCGAGACGAAGAGAAGAAACTGAATTAATTGTTGTAAGAAATCAAGAGATACAACATTGTCCCAATGGTAGGTTTAATTCAGTTTCGATATCTCGCAACACCTGTAAGAAATCATCAAGCATTGTATCAGTATTCCGTAATCATGGAAGTAGCAATCGATTAGCAATTAGAGCAAGCAAGCCTGGATCATCGAGATAGACGCATCATTCGAGTATACACTATCACACAGAATAAATGTCACAGGAATGTCTCGGAGCGGTGTTCATCTGAGTTCTTATAGAAGCCTCTCAGTGGTTGGAGACAGCATAACACCTGGGTTCAACTTAGACACAATTTCATTACATTGGTGGGATGATGAAGTTGGAAAGAGGATTGCTGAGAAGAGGAAGAGGTTCAAGGAGAGGCAGAAGGCGAAGGGTACGGGAGCAGAAAAAGCAGAGCATGAAAGTTATAAGGCAGCCAAGAAGGCTGCAAAGAAAGAGGTAGCAAAGGCGCAGGAGGCATGTAGGAAAATGTTCGGAGAACGCTTGGATTCGGAAGAGGGTCAGAGAGCGGTATTCAGGATTGCAAAGCAGATAGTGAAAGAGAGGTGTGATGTGATGGGGGTGAGTTGCTTGAAGGATGAAGTGGGACAAATCGTTGTGGACCCAGATGGAATTAAAGGAAGATGGAAAAGATATATAGAAATGCTGTTGAATACAGAGAATGAATGGGATGGCAACATAGAGAGTAACCCAGTTTTAGGACCGGCAGAGAAGATAACTGAGAAGGAAGTTGAGGAAGCGATAAAAGCAATGAAGAGTAGAAAAGCGGAGGGCCAACGGGAGTTTTGGGAGATATGTTGAATGCAGCAGGAAGTTGGGGTGTGAAGAGAATGACAGAGATCTGTAATCTGGTGGTGAAAGAAGGCCGCATTCCAGTGGATTTGGAACTGAGTACCCTCGTCCCTCGATACAAAGGGAAAGGTGACCCTCTGGAGTGTGGGTCGTACCAAGCGATAAAGTTATTGGAGCATGGAATGAAGGTATTGGAAAGGGTGTTGGAGAGGAGGATAAGGAAGAAGGTGAAGAACGACGAAATGCAGTTTGGATTTATGCCAGGAAAAGGAATGACAGACGCACTCTTTATTGTGAGGCAGTTGCAGGAGAAGTACACGGAGAAGAGGAAGAAGTTGTTTCTTGGGTTTGTTGGTCTGGAGAAAGCATTCGATAGGGTTCCACGCAAAGTATTGACATGGGCATTGAGGAAGTTAGGAGTGGAGGAATGGTTGATCAGAGTAGTGCTGGCAATGTACAAAAGAGCGCGCACAGCTGTAAGGACAAAGGACGGGAACAGTGGTGAGTTTGAGGTGAAGGTGGGAGTGCATCAGGGGTCGGTATTAAGTCCACTTCTATTTGTAGCTGTGACGGCGGTGCTGGCTCAGAACGTAAAGGAGGGTTTACCGTGGGAGTTGTTGTATGCAGATGATCTGGTGTTGATTGCGGAAAGTATGGATGTACTGAAGGAAAAGATGAACAAGTGGAAGGAATGTATGGAGACAAAAGGTCTGAAGGTGAATATCGGAAAGACGAAGGTGATGGCAAGTGGTAAAGCATGTGGTGAGGTGTAAAGAACTGGGAAGTGGCCATGTGCTGTGTGCAGGAAGGGTGTCGGAGTGAACTCCATTCAATGTACAATGTGCGCTGAGTGGGTTCATCAAAAATGCAGTGGTCTGAGAGGGTCATTAACCAGTGTGGCAGCTACATTCAAATGTAAGGTGTGCACAGAGGGAGCTGCAGATGGAGGAAATGTTGAGTTGGATCTTGGAGACGGCGTGAAGCTGGAACGTGTGAAAACATCTTGCTACCTCGGAGACATGTTGAATGGAGAAGGTGGATCAGACTTGGCAACGGTTGCTAGAGTGAGATGTGCATGGAAGAAGTTTCGGGAACTGAGTGGCGTGCTGATGAGGAGGGGAGTGTCGTTGAAGCTGATGGGAAAGGTGTATGCTGCATGTGTGAGAAGTGTTATGATTTATGGGAGCGAGACATGGGTAATGAACGTAGAGCAGCAACGACGGCTGGAAAGGGTGGAAATGCGAATGGTTCGGTGGATGTGCGGAGTATCGTTGAGAGAGAGGAAGACAAATGATGAATTGCGAAAGATGATGGGAATTGAGCCTGTGATTGATGCTGTGAAGAGGAACAGGTTGAGATGGTTTGGTCATGGGTTGAGGAAGGATGAAAGTGACTGGTTGAGAAGAGTGATGGAAATGAATGTAGAAGGAAGTAGAGGACGGGGAAGACCGAGAAAGACTTGGCTAAAGATGGTGGAAGAAGAAAGCGGGCAAGGGGGGTTAACAAGGAGAGATGCAGAAAATAGCGCAAAATGGAGAAGATTGTCATGGGAACCGCAAGGCTAACCCCTGCTCTAGCAGGGAAAATGGCCTTAACATGCATGTTGTTGTGTTGTTGAGGGGTCTAACCATCCCCCTCCCCCTCCCGTTGACCCCAACAATGAGCGTAGATTTTGATGCGATGAATGGCAAATGATGAACCAATAAATTCCACATTACTGTGCCACCTTCAGTCGAACGTTGTGCATTGACAGCACGTTCTCTATATTTTCATTGCAAACAGCATAATTCATCATACTCCTGGCTCTGGGGGGTTGCTTGTGTACATCTCTCTTCTACGGCCAAACTTTTGATTTTCCTGTTCTATATGTTGAGACCCTTGGAAAAAATCTGGGTAACACTCCCAGATCAAGTACGTTTTTTCTGCACACCCCAATACGTGATTATGACTTGAGGCCAATTAGCCGAAATAGCAAAATTCAGTTTTCATGGAATAATTCAAGAGTAGGCAGCTTTAGATTCAAATGTAACATTTATTTATCATGTTTAGACATAACTAACACATTTTTAGCATGGTTCAATACTATAAACTGTCTTTTTTAGAAAAAAACCCCCGTCATTTAGCTTTTTTTTCTCCAAAAATCACTTTCAGTTTGATAGGCGCTCAAAATCCGATCACCTCTCATACACCCAATTATGTAGATAAAGCAGCCAAAATTTGTCAGAAGCTTCCTTATGAAGCCCTTTAATAGGGATAAACATGGGTTTCTTTGTGGCTTATCAGTCTTTCACATTTTATATTTTCAGTATATGGTCCGACCTTGCCGATTTTTACAGCCGTACAAACGTAACTAATATCCATTTTTTGTTTTTCAGGCGTGGCCGCTGACGATGGAGTCTGTTACTCTCTCAGGACCGCCCGAAGACAGTTCGTTTGATGCGACAAACTGCATCATCTGCCAGAAAAGCGCGGGGGATAAAACTGAGCACAACTAATGGTTGCAAAAGGATACGAGAAGCAAGTTACATCCACAATGATGAAGTTTCCAAACGGCTTAAGCTGGTTAAAGGAGATGGGTTTGTTTATCATGTGACCAATGACTGTTACAAAAAATACACCATGACTTCAGTTCTCAATAGGAAAAGGAAGAGTCTCGCTGTATGCCAAGACCTGTCCCGTTCTGAGCAGGAAGAAGATAGAAGTACTTGTTCTAAGGCCGTCCGACATCCACCGAATACAGAGACGTCCACAACAGCCTTACGTCAAGTGAAGTGTATTATCTGTGACAGTAAATCACACAAACAACAGTACACGAAATATCGCATTAGTGAATCAGGCCATGCTTCAGCCTTTCTGGCTGCGACAAACTTCTTTCAAGATGATGTGTTCACCCGAACGTGCGACCTTCAAGATGCGCATTCTGTGTTTGGAGCAGATCTGTACTACCACAGGGACTGCATGACTAAATACTTGTATAAGTATGACTCGTGATAAAGCTTCCATACCAAAAGTGTCTGAGAAACAGCTTGCTTGGAATCAGGTTGTTAAAGAGTTAGAGCAAGGCCTAAAAGAAGGGAGGGGTTATGAACTTAGTGCTATCAGAGACTCTTTGAACAATATTGATGACAAATGTAACTTTCGTAATAGAGATGTAAAAGTTTTCTTGTTGAACACTTTTGGTAATGAGATTGATTTTACATATCCCAGTTCGTTCAAAAACTCAATGATGGTATTCAGTGTTCCAAAGAAAGTGTTAGCTGAGCGCATTCGTTCCCTTGATCCTGTTCAGGTATGCGCTGGTGTGATTAGGAAGGCTCTAGATGAGTATGATTTTGGCCTTGACGATAGCTTTTGTGATGCGCATGATCTAAACTCTAAAGCATTCCTTGAGTGAGATGAATATCCCTGAACCTGTACTACGTTTTTTCAGTCATTTGTACAATTTCAATCCTGACACATATGCAAAAGCAGCCGAAGCTGTCATGACAGAAAGTGATGAACCAGTTGATGAGGATGAAGAAGATGATGATGACTACGATACCGGTAGCAAGCCATCAGGTAACAGCCCCTCCACACAGCGTTGCAGAAAGATACAATCTGTCTTCCAAGTCATGCACTATATCCATCACTGCGGTAGAAAGAGAACTCCAATGCATATTATGAATGCGGAATCAGTTCATGGTCTTGGGCGTGGTGGCAAAATTGTAACTACAGTTCTAAACCACGGAGGACTAGCAATCAGCTACCCGGAGCTGCGTAGGTACCAACATGACCTTGCCACGTTTACAGCACAGCACAACAACGATCGCGTTTCACTGCCGTCACACTTTGATCCTGGGCAATTCACCTCCGTTGCAATTGACAACTGGGACCATGAGGGGGCAAATGTATCTGAACATGACACTGTGACTGTTCTCTACCAAGACAAACCCCCGTCGTCGACCAGTAAACCAAAGATTTCTGACACGCAGGTCACACATGGTCCACAGTCATTCAGTTTAATATTAAAATGCCAGGTACTGTCCGACTTTCACAAGCCTGCACGCCGTGCTGACATCCCAGCAACTTACAAAGTGGCCGAACTGCCTTACACTTCCTCCAAAGCCGATGCAGCAAAACTGAAGGATATTTCTTGGTCCCTCGCACGCTTGAACGTCATGCATGATGAAGTGTCCATCTACCCCGAGTCACAAACAATGCCATCTTGGAGTGCTAGCAACTCTGTTTGGACGGAGGAGGCCATCCCATTAAAGAATCTTGCATTTGTGCCTGTTCTGCCGCATCCAGTTACAGAGTACGCGACAGTTTATACGGCTATGAAGAACTTTATGGACATTGGTTCTCAGCTGACTCAAAATGAGATACCAATGTATTGTGATGAAGGTGTTTATTGCATCGTCCGTGATATACAACTGCTGAGACCAGAGGAATTCAGGACCCTGGTTCCATGCCTGGGAACGTTTCACTTAGTGAAAACTGTTTTGAAATGTATTGGCAAACTCCTGGATGGAAGTGGCGCGGACATCACATGGTTGCAGGCTGGTGTTTTTGGTCCAACTGTCATCGAGAATTCTGTTCTACATGGAGGTCACTACAGCCGCTGTCTTGAGGGTATGCAGCTCCTTGCTGAAGCCTTTGAACGCCTCCAGTACAAATAATTCTTCTCCGAGAAAGGCATCGACCAATATACACATGAGATTGCCATCCTGACGAACCTCCAGTCTAGTGTCAAGGAGAAATGCATCACAGATAGTCAGAAGTATATGGTTCAGTTTGCTGATGCATCAAAAACGTTGGTCGAAGATTTGAACAGATTCATCCAAACACGGTCTGATACCAATGAAAACTTCAAGTTCTGGACTCAGTTCTTGCAAATGATGGATATTGTCCGTGATCTGTTGAGAGCTGATCGTGAAGGGATTTGGGAACTGCATCTTGACGCTGTCCAGCGTGCATTGAACCTGTTTGCGGCATTCGATTCGACCAACTACTTGCGATGGTGTTCTCTCTACCTTGAAGACATGCGACGTCTACCTGAGACTGCACCATCAGTTCATGAACAATTTGCCAAAGGCAATTTTTCAATCAGAGAGATACCTGGCCGATTCACCGCTGTTGGAGGAGACCAGAAATTAGAGCAAAGCATTAACCTTTCATCTAAGTGCAGCGATAGAGTCATTGGACATGCAATGCAAAAACAGTATGTCGCCCAGTGGGACCTAATATACCATGAAATGATGGCAGTGAAGAACCTACATCGGCAATACAGTGATGTGATTGACAGGACACATGAGACTTACAGCCACCACGAATCATCTCAAGCCACAACGAACCGCAAAGAAGGACATATTCAGGAGATGATGAGATTCATTGAAGAGAAGGGGTCCCCTCTGTCTCTAGACGCTTCCAAAACACTACAAAACTTTGTGACAAAAGAGGTTATGTCCGATGATATAAAAACTGACATGCTCAATGCCTTTTCAAAAGGAAAAGAGAAGTACCTGAAATTCAGAAAGGAAAGGTTTGTCACCAAGACTGAACGAATAAGCAGTACCATTCACCGCACAAACTTGAAGACGATGAAAACTCTTCGAAAGAAGCCACAGAAGACTACCAAGACGACAGTGAAGGAGATGAACATCGCTGAGAGAAACATAGAAATAGCTCGGGAGCGTGGCCTCACCACTGATGATCTCTTAAAGTACGATGTTGTTCCCTCCCCAGTGTTGTTTGATGATGCAGGAATGATGACTAAACCAGCAAAGAGCCAGCTACTGAAGGAGTTGGAGACGCACCTAAAACCGGAAGAATTTACATATAGTCATCGGAAAGACGCATCATTTGTAGTTGACATCATGGCCACAATCCGAAAGGTTAATGTTACGAAACTCTCCAAATTCAATGACCTTCTATCAAATTTCATGTCATTTTCGGCCATATATCATCGGTTTGGGCGGACTGACTATGTCTTTGACATGTATTCTGATGATCCATCAATGAAGGACAGCGAGAGGAAAAGGCGAAGTGACACTCTACTCATCGAATATACTTCAATAGAGCCATCAACACCACTACCTAAGGATATGAACACATTCTGGCCTTCCATCAACAACAAACTTCTCCTTGAAAAACTGATCTGCAGCCATGTTCGTTCAAATATTGCAAATACCGGTCAGTACCCAACTGTACTCGGACAGGTGACCAGAGAGAACGAGGATTGGAAATGTATGAAAATGCACAACGGAGATGAGAGCGCACTGGTACACCTTCAATCCACATTTGAAGAGGCGGATCTTCGCATACTCCTTCATGTTTTGGACGCGCTCAAAGAAGGACACAAAATATGTGTTGTCATCTCCAATGATACTGATGTAGTTGTTGCCTTGCTCCACCACATGCCTGTCTTTCTCCAACATGACCTAGAGGAGCTGTGGGTACGAGCTGGAGTTGGAGATAGCACTCAGTATGTGCCACTTCATACCTTGTTCGAGCGCATCGGATGTCAACTCTGTGCTGTTCTTCCTGCCGTACACAGTCTTACAGGATGTGATATCACTAGCAAAGTTGGGACCAAGAAAGCCACCTTGAATGCCGAGCCAGAAAAGTTATTGAAGCACTTTGGAGGGTTGCCGACCCTTTCTCAGCCTTTGATCAAGAATGCAGAATCCTACTTGGTCAAAGTACTGAAACCAAAAAGCGATGCGAATAAATTTTCGAACTTGCGTGCGGAGATCTTCCATCATGTCAAAGGGAGTTCTCATCACAACCTGCCACCAACCAGCCAAGGTCTCCTGCCACATATGAAGCGTAGCTTTTTCAATGCCTACAATATCATGCATGCTTTGGAGCTTCATCAAGATTCTGAAAATGTGATCGCACTTAAGCCAGAGGATTGTGGTTATACGCATGACAAGGAACAGCTGATACCTGAGACAACGTGGAAAACTCTAGAATCACATTGGACAGTTGTCTGTTCATGCACTAAGTGTGCCAGGTCAACATGCCCCTGTAGGACCGCCATAATCAAATGTGTAAATTTTTGTCATTGCAAAAAGGCTTCCCCTGATGCCTGCAAGAATCCTGTCGCTTGATAAAGAGTACATGTATTGAAGTTGCACGGGTGGTAAATGGTGGTAATTGACAGCACGCGCTTCCTTGTTATGACAGTTATATTGGGTTTGTGGACATGTTATGATTTTAATTCATGAATCCTTAAGCTATGTAAGTGTAATAGTTTTGCTTAAGCTGAATTTTGAGCGAAATTTAGTCAACATCATTGCCAGGAGGTGTTTGGCGGCCATTTTGAAATTATGCAAATTAGGTGTATTCAAAAGGGGTTGATTATGGTTCCAATGAATAGCTTGCTATCAAAAACCCATACATAGACACCAAAATCAGCCGAATATCACACTTACTTCTAAAGTTAGACCAATTTAACCAATTTTGGTTTATACCGCTTTTTGGGGGTAGGGGTAACCTTTGTTAACATTTGACCCCACTGTCACTATACAATATAATGAATCATAAATATGATGCATGGAATTATTAAAGGGCTTCATAAGGAAGCTTCTGACAAATTTTGGTTGCTTTATCGACATAATTGGGTGTATGAGAGGTGATCGGATTTTGAGCGCCTTTCAAACTGAAAGTGATTTTTGGAGAAAAAGAAGCTAAATGACGTGTTTTTTTTCCTAAAAAAGACAGTTTATAGTATTGAACCATGCTAAAAATGTGTTAGTTATGTCTAAACATGATAAATAAATGTTACATTTGAATCTAAAGCTGCCTACTCTTGAATTATTCCATGAAAACTGAATTTTGCTATTTCGGCTAATTGGCCTCAAGTCATAATCACGTATTGGGGTGTGCAGAAAAAACGTACTTGATCTGGGAGTGTTACCCAGATTTTTTCCAAGGGTCTCAACATATAGAACAGGAAAATCAAAAGTTTTGCCGTAGAAGAGAGATGTACACAAGCAACCCCCCAGAGCTTATACAATCATTCCAATTACAAATTAATACAATTGTAAAAATATATCAAAATATAATATTAAATCACGATTGTATTGAGATATTATCAAACCAGTGAACCTTCATCATCTGTTCACTTCCGGATTCGGGAGCAAGGTCCGGGTAAATCACATTTCAAAATCATAATTGTATTGAGGAATTTCGGAAACCTCCTACCTATCTTACAATACCAGCTGAGACCAAAATCGTTCCACAGAAGGTTATTATGTTTCCTCTTATTACTTCCACCACTGAAGGTGGATGGAGGTTATGTTTTCACCCTTGTCTGTCTGTCTGTCTGTCTGTGAACATGATATCTCAAAAAGTTGTGGATGGATTTGGATGAAATTTGGAAGAGATGTAGTGTATGTGACACGGACGAAATTATTAGATTTTGATGAAGATCCGGATCCGGCTACTAGAATTTTCTAAGTGAATCTACACCACTAGGACGTGCCCGTACGTGGGTGCCCGTACGTGCGTGCAAAAAAACATGCGTGCAAACAACAACAACAAAAAAAAACTTTGAAACCACGTGGCAGTAACGACCACAGAACCCCCCCCTCTATTTACATGAAATGGTTTGGTCCATTTGCAAAGCCAAAGTGAACGGCTAAATCGCCATAGCTCGGTAACTACTTGTCCGATTAATATGAAACCTTGAAAAGGCACATCCTCGGGTCCCCAGCAATATACCTGGCAAGTTTCAAGTATATCGGACCCGTGGTTGTCGAGAAACAGCGGTCACAGACACACAGACACACAGACACACATACACACAGAGATTACTGGAATTATAGATAGATGAGGAGATAGGTCCAAAACCGATACATAGCAGGATATCTCAAAAAATTATGGACGGATTTTTACGAGCGTTGGTGGACAGGTTGTGTGTTTGACAAGGACTAATCGATTCGATTTTGGTGAAGATCTGAATATGGATTCGGATACGACAATTATTTAATTACTAGTGGGGTCACCCATGGGAATCCCATGGGCATGGACGTGTGTGACATTTCGACATATTGAGTTAGATGCTGCACCTGCACATTCAGTTTCACAATACACACACACACACACACACACACACACACACACACACACACACACACACACACACACACAAACACACACACACACACACACACACACACACACACACACACACACATATACAACTCGTTTTTTCATTTCTGTTCCTCACAATTCTGTCTCTCTTATTCACAGATACACACACACACACACACACGTACACACACATGTACACCCACACACATGCACACACATACACACACACATGTATACACACACATACATACATACATACATACACACACACACACACACACACACACACACACACACACACACACACACACACACACACACACACACATATACACATACAGACACACACATATATATATTGTTGCGGACGCGGTTAAAGATGTTATTTACCGAGCGGTGGTATTGCCGCGACCTAACAGTTTCCCCGATTCTTCCCCAACTCACCCGATTCACCCAGACATTGGCCAAATCGCGCTATGCCAAATCAATGGTAGAAAGGACACGACGACTGGGAAAGAGGAAACGACGCAAGGGGTACAGTTCTCAAGACCTCCGGAGGAGGGTATAATTACAGTGGTGGAGAAAAGGGGTAGATTACAAGGCAGTGAGGTAAAGACACAGAAGAGATGGGCACTTAATTACCGTCTTATCTTATCCCAGACAGACCACAGACAAACGGAACAAGGCAGACTTACACAGGGATTGATGGCAGGAAGGGACAGGTAGTTCGATGGCACAAGGTGCACCTTGGCTCGGGGACAGGATAAAGCACGGTCCAGAAGATGCGGGGAGGTGTCACAGCGCTCGGAGGGGACGTCTTGCTTTCTCTCAGCTCGGCGCGCATCTGACGTCACCTCCCCCTCACTGCGCATGCTCAGCGGGGAGTGACACGCCCTCGGCTGGTTGGTTCCGCCCCACTGGGGCCGGTCCGCCGCTTCCATTGGGTGCGGGGGTTACCGGGCTCTGCCCTTGACGAGGAGCTGACAGGGAGCCCCTATTTGGTAACCCCGTCGAGCACATGTTTGATGGCGGCTCGTTGGGAAGGCCTGGTGCCCTCCCAACACCCCCTACCAACCAAGCCGGAGTGAGGACGCGCACTTCCTGCGCTCGTTGTTGTTGTTGTTGTTGTTGTTGAACTGTGAGGAAGAGCTGCGGGGAGGTATTGGGAGGTCCTAAACTTCCTAACGGTGCCATACAATCACATTCTGGTGCAACGAAGGGTCAGAATTAATGGAAACGAGTCCTTAACTGACATAGACTAAGAACAACTAGCAAGATGTCCTATAGTTGTCTTACATGAGATGCGGTGAACCTGGGCACGACATTTAATGGGGGAAATAGGGGGAGGTCGGGTCTACAGAGTGTTGTTTACAGAAAATGGGACTAGGGAATGGGGGATTGGGGATAGTTGGGAAGTATTGAGGAAATAGGGGAATATTTACAAGCGGATATGGATGGATGCAAATCCCATATCCGCAACACTGCACCCTTCTCTACCTCGGGGCGTTCCGACCCGATAAATTTTTACCTACTTTAGTGTGGCACTCAGATGTAGTTCCCTCTACTATTAACTCAACCCTGTGCGACAGTTTTACAGATGTTCACAAATGAGTAAATATGTCCCCCTGCGACGTTGCACCCTTCTCCTAACAGAAACACACCCACAGGATAACCGAATCGCGGAAAGCATTCTCAAACTAAACATACAGCCGGTAGGGAGCATTATTTATACAACACTGATATTTACACTACGATCCAGGACCTGTTCTTTGAGGAACACATGCAGATGTTATGCATAGGGAGAGCACGCATGCCAGCATCGATACACCAACCCACGAGTGCCCTGTGGCCCTACGGCCTTTAATAATGTGCAGAGCACCCCGTCCAAGCACCAAAAGCACCACCCCATTACGCACAGTCAGCACCATCCGGTGCACCAATAAAGTGTTCATAAAAATGCACAATTAAGTGTCCATGGTCACCGGTGGTGTCGCAGCCGGCCGATGTTCTGCCGCTGGTCTTGCCTTCATGGAGTGCACTTGGCCTTCTGGCTTCTTTAGAAATAAAGAAAGGCGCCAACCGCGTCCATTTCTGAATTGTGGCCGTCAGGGGGGCCAACTAAAAGTGGTTCACCTGTATGGCATAGGTGCCACGTTGACCCAGAGGTCCATCCACGGGTGGTGCTTGACCGCAAAAGAACTGCGGTCCATTGTGGGCGGCCACAAAAATTGCGGTCCATATGGTGTATCGATCCAGGCAGCAAGCAGCGGAAGTACAGGCCCACAACTGCGGAGCCAGCACCTCTCTCTCCTCTCTCTCTGCCCCAAAGCCAGATCCTCGGAGGTGGGAGACAAAAGAAGACAAGTGAGTAAGGTGGTAAGGGTGCAAAAGTGCACGCAATACAAGGTAATGCACACTGGGGGCACATGGGAACCAGGTGAGACAGGTACGTTCCTACCGTACGCCCCCCCCCCACCAGGTAACCTACATTGCCCCTCCCTTACCCCTTACTGTATCCACAAAACACAACACTACCCATTAACATCTACTTTACACATCAACAACGTCCCTACTGTCTTCCCCGTTCCTCCCATGAACCAAATTCGTCTTCTCTCCCTCCTAACCAATCAAATTTGCCATTTCCAACTCTCATCAAAATCTGCCATCTCCAACTCAACATCAAAATCTGCCATCACCAATTCATCATCAGTCCCTCCTAAGGAGGGAGAGATGGAATCACCCCAATGTCTCATCCACGTCGTGATGCGTCTCACAAATCCAAACAGCAATTCTCCTTTCCTGCAACACAAAACAAAGAAAACACAGGTGTGGAGTCATCAGCATCACCTCAGGTAAGTGGCTGCGTATGGTGCGACAGGTTCATCAATCCTAACTATTTCCTAAATGACTTTAACAACTTTACATTACCCGGGGTCTTTCCCTGCAAATCCATTGGCCAACTTACACTATGGGTTCTAAAAACCAATTCCCATTGACCAAACTGTGGTGCTTCTCAATTTGGGGTCTCACTCCCCCGATTCATCTCCCGGTGCCCTTGCACAATTTCTGGGCTGCGACGTGTAGCTCTCCCAGCAGGTCTACCCACCTGCACACCTCCACCACTGCAGTTGCCACCCAAGCTTACCTAGCTCCTCACCCTAACCTAACTAACTTGGGAAGGCCCCTCCTGGCTCTGTCACCCCACTCGGTGCCCTCTGGCACTGGGCTACCCGGGTCCGTCCTCCGGATCCTCGGGCCCCATCCACAACAACACTACCGGCTCCCAGAGCCCACCTGCGGCCTCACCTGGCCGACATCCTCACAGTGGTGGAGTGCCCAAACCAACTACACACACTAACAGGCTACACGCCCAGCCATTTCCACAACACTAATGCACCCATCCACAATACCATTCTGCAACCGCACCACAAATGCCAATATCCAACCACAATTTACCTATACCTTCTAACTACTCTTTAAACTACCCGCCCCGGGTATCCGTGATGGGGGTCCACTCTTCCCCCATTCACACCTTCGCACCATGCACACCACTCTGTACCACTTACTCCAACTCTCTCCACACCACTCATTCTCTGCTCCATATATTCCACACACCTGTACTTGCACACCTGTGCTCTCATACTTGGTGCCGCCTGCACCCTTCTCTCCCCCAAGCGCATTCGCGCTGATCCACAACACTCACTACTCACCATGACACTCATCCGCAATACTCTCTCATTCATCACTTGTACACTCACACACACCTCGGAGCATTGCCTCACCGATGCCTCATTTGAAGCTGCTCCCCAGCACTTCCATTCATACTGCATCATCTGCTCTGTCTACTCCCTTCTAAAACTCGCGTTCCTCCATCTTCCCTTACACTCAGCGCTCCCACGTCATTATCAAACACTAAGCTACTACGTCCCCACTACAGGTACCAAGTCTCTTACTTAAATCTTGTCACCTATAGTCACCTCTAGTCCCTATCAATATAACCAAGCCCTCCCGGGCTAGTTTTCACTGCCATACACCCCATAATCTATAGCGCATTTGCCCCAGTCATGGGAAGGGTGGCAGGGATGCCACCCTTACCCACCGTCATACGGCGCGAGTGGGACCTTGTGGGACCACCTCGTATGTGAGTCGTTGCCCGCCTGCCGGACCCCGTGCGTCGCCCCTTGCGGGGTCAGCGCGGGACCGAACCGGCCGGGCCCCCACAGTACATTACCCCCAAGGGGCTCCCGTGCCTCCCCTGTCCCTCTAAAAACTACCCCTGTTGGTGTCGATGCATGGGTCACGCTTCCGCAACCCGCTACCCATTCCATACCACCACAACCTTGCTCACTCACACCTCGCACCTCTCCCATCACCGGACCCTCTCGCTCGCACCCTCGTTCCATACACTCCGGACCAGCCATACACCTCACTATTGGCCTCTCACGAACATCCGGGTCCATCTCGACCCCCAAGCTTATTAAATCACCTGGCGCATCATACGCACGACCATATTGGTCACCACTTACACCAGGTCCTCTTTCTCTTCGCTTCTCCTCCATCACCTGCGAATCCCTCATCCGGTTAATGAGCACATCATCACGATCCGAACACAGACTTTGGACCAATTCTTTTACTTCTTCTTTTATCTCTTTCTTATCCTCTCTCCGTCGCTTCTTAATTTCGCTCACCCCTTCTTCCACTTCTTCTAATTTCTGCTTCACCTCCTTCATCTCCTCGTGTGCCCCCTTAAGTTCTTCCTCTAACTCCACCTTATTTTTTTCTATGTGCTCCCGCACCTCCCGCTCTTTAACCTCCATCACCTCTACCACCTTGTTCATTTTCCTCGTCAGGTCCTCATGTACCGTCTGACACTCTTTTTTAATTACCCCTACGTCCTTTTTCATCTCCTTCTGTGTCGATTTTAAACCCTCTATTACCGCTGTGTTCTTCTTTACCTGGTCCCCCAACTCCTTTTGTCCCACTGTCAGCTGTTCTACTCCCAGCGTCAACTCCTCTATACCACCTTGCAATTTTACAGTCCCCTTTCTCACCTCCTTCTCCATGCGCTCCTTACAGTGCCTCACCTCCTCGCGCACTCCTCCGACCTCCTCACTCACACCTCTTCTGATCTCCTCTCCCATCACTTGCATCTCCTGCCCAGATGCCACCCTCATCTGTTCCATTTCCTCCCTGTGAGCATCCAATTTAGTTTCTACCCCCATTCTGACCCCCTCTATCTGCTGCCCCATTTTTAAACTTCCCTTTCCGCTTGGTCCCTCATGTCCCTCAATTTGCCTTCCATACTGTTTTCTAACCCCTCTAACCCCTTTTTCATCCCTTCCATTTGATTCTCTTGAGCGGCCATTCTGTTTTCTACCCCCGTTAACCCATGTTTCACCCCTTCTATCCCATTGTCTAACCCCTCTAATTTAGCTTCTAGCCGTTCCCCCATTTCTCCCATTTTGCCCCCCATTCTGCCCCCCAATCGCTCACTATCAGCCCTCATTTGCTCACTCTGAGCATCCATCCGGTTCCCCATTACCCCCATCATTCTGCTTTCCATTTCTTCGCTATTCTTGTCCATAAGGGCCTTCATTTGTATAAAAAAAAGGTTCAAATCCACCAGCGGCGCTGCTACGGTCGCGGGCGCGGTCGCCATAGCCATGTGCGAGGCGCCATTTTGCGCGCCCGTAACCTCGTGCGCGAGGACGCCATTTTGCGAACCTGCCGCCCTCACTTCTTCGCTCTCCTCATGTCCCTCAATTTGGTCCTGGATCGACCCTGACTCACTCTCCTCTACCGGAACCCAGCCGTCTTGATCTCCCATAGCGCGACTTTCAAAATTCGGGTTTTTGTAAAACAAAATCAAATTTCGGTGACTTGTAATTTTGAGCACGTTAAGCGCGCTTCGGGTCCGTATCTCACTCCCAGACACCAATTGTTATGGACGCGGTTAAAGATGTTATTTACCGAGCGGTGGTATTGCCGCGACCTAACAGTTTCCCCGATTCTTCCCCAACTCACCCGATAGCGCGACTTTCAAAATTCGGGTTTTTGTAAAACAAAATCAAATTTCGGTGACTTGTAATTTTGAGCGCGTTAAGCGCGCTTCGGGTCCGTATCTCACTCCCAGACACCAATTGTTATGGACGCGGTTAAAGATGTTATTTACCGAGCGGTGGTATTGCCGCGACCTAACAGTTTCCCCGATTCTTCCCCAACTCACCCGATTCACCCAGACGTTGGCCAAATCGCGCTATGCCAAATCAATGGTAGAAAGGACACGACGACTGGGAAAGAGGAAACGACGCAAGGGGTACAGTTCTCAAGACCTCCGGAGGAGGGTATAATTACAGTGGTGGAGAAAAGGGGTAGATTACAAGGCAGTGAGGTAAAGACACAGAAGAGATGGGCACTTAATTACCGTCTTATCTTATCCCAGACAGACCACAGACAAACGGAACAAGGCAGACTTACACAGGGATTGATGGCAGGAAGGGACAGGTAGTTCGATGGCACAAGGTGCACCTTGGCTCGGGGACAGGATAAAGCACGGTCCAGAAGATGCGGGGAGGTGTCACAGCGCTCGGAGGGGACGTCTTGCTTTCTCTCAGCTCGGCGCGCATCTGACGTCACCTCCCCCTCACTGCGCATGCTCAGCGGGGAGTGACACGCCCTCGGCTGGTTGGTTCCGCCCCACTGGGGCCGGTCCGCCGCTTCCATTGGGTGCGGGGGTTACCGGGCTCCGCCCTTGACGAGGAGCTGACAGGGAGCCCCTATTTGGTAACCCCATCGAGCACATGTTTGATGGCGGCTCGTTGGGAAGGCCTGGTGCCCTCCCAACACCCCCAACCAACCAAGCCGGAGTGAGGACGCGCACTTCCTGCGCTCGTTGTTGTTGTTGTTGTTGTTGTTGAACTGTGAGGAAGAGCTGCGGGGAGGTATTGGGAGGTCCTAAACTTCCTAACGGTGCCATACAATCACATTCTGGTGCAACGAAGGGTCAGAATTAATGGAAACGAGTCCTTAACTGACATAGACTAAGAATAACTAGCAAGATGTCCTATAGTTGTCTTACATGAGATGCGGTGAACCTGGGCACGACATTTAATGGGGGAAATAGGGGGAGGTCGGGTCTACAGAGTGTTGTTTACAGAAAATGGGACTAGGGAATGGGGGATTGGGGATAGTTGGGAAGTATTGAGGAAATAGGGGAATATTTACAAGCGGATATGGATGGATGCAAATCCCATATCCGCAACAATATATACATATACACAAACACACATTATACACATACATACACACACACACACACACACATATATATATATATATATATATATATATATATATATACAGTGGAACCTTGACTTACGAGTGCCCCAACTTACGAGTTTTTCGAGATACGAGCCGTCGCTCGGGCGGTTTATTGCTTTGAGATGCGAGCCGAGATCCGAGTTACGAGCTTGCGCCACCCAGTCACGTGGTTATCTTGCTGTGCAAGTACAGTATCTCTGTCGTATAGCGCTGCATTTTTGTTTTCGCATTTTGGTTATTTCGAGTTTACGCCGCCAGGTGGGTTCTGGTCACGTGGTTATCTTGCCGTGCAAGTACAGTACGTATCTCTGTCGTATAGCGCTGCATTTTTGTTTTCGCATTTTGGTTATTTCGAGTTTACGCCGCCAGGTGGGTTCTGGTCACGTGGTTATCTTGCCGTGCAAGTACAGTACGTATCTCTGTCGTATAGCGCTGCATTTTTGTTTTCGCATTTTGGTTATTTCGGAAAATTTCTTAGTTTTAACCATGGGGCCTAAGAAAGTGAGTGGCAAGTGCAGTGCTGAGAAGAAGAAGAGGATGATGTGCTTGGATATAAAACACGCAATCGTCGAAAAACATGAGCGAGGTGTCGAGGAGGACGTATATAACGGCAGAGGAGAAGAGCATGCCAGGCCTTAACTTGTGGATATAAAACACGCAATCGTCGTGTTTTATATAAAACTTGTGCTTGGATATAAAACACGCAATCGTCGAAAAACATGAGCGAGGTGCCGAGGAGGACGTATATAACGGCAGAGGAGAAGAGCATGCCAGGCCACAACTTGTTCAGAGTGCCGGCGATAGCTCGCCTTCTCTTTGTGGAAAACACGGTGAGATCCTTAACATCCAACAACTAATGGGACGCAAACGGGGCGCCCAGTTTAGCGGTACACACATTGATGAATCACCCTGCCTGTGATTCACCCATGACAGGTTATAGCTGGGTCGGGATTCAAACCCAGGCTGGACAGTTTAGACTTTAGAGTCAAGTGTGCGTACCTCCAGTCCAGGCCATCCTGCCAACTTGTATGCTGCATACAGGTGAAATATAAAGCGCGAGATATTTTTATATATACTGTATATTTAAAAAAAAATTGGTGTGGTTTTTGGTGGGCTGGAACGGATTAATAGCATTTCAATGCATTTCAATGGGGAAATTTGATTTGAGATACGAGCAATTTGAGTTACGAGCTCGGTCACAGAACGAATTAAACTCGTAAGTCAAGGTTCCACTGTATATTATATTAGGGTGGTGCTCAAAATAATTTTTTTTAAATATTTACTGGGACATGGCTTTATGTTGTTCCTTTTGTTCCAAAATGAAAAGACACCAAATATGAAAGCAATCTGATTTTATTTAGGGGTGCCACATCAGCCTTCAAACTAAAGGTGTCTACAAAACTTTTCTATATATGGATCGAAAGCAAAACCAGAAGTTTGTTTTATGAAAATCCACCCTCCACTCACTTTCTTTGTATTCTAGCAAACACAAGTTACAATAGCTGCACAAATAGCACTATATTGCTATGAAAACTCATATTCAATGATAACAATCCAAATGTTCAGTTCATAAAATGAAGAGACACCATATCACATAATATTAAAAAACCCAAATATAATGAGAAATGTAACTCCTATTTCTGGGCCTGTTTCACCACTGTTGCCTTCTTGGCATCAGGGTACATCTTCCTGTGAGCAGCAACAACTTGGAGCAGAGCTTGCTTTTGCTCTTCATCCTTTGTAAGGAGCTTATTGTAGTCTTGTATGAATGCGACACCCCTTTCTGCCCTGTCGTTCACCACGACTAAGCCACTGGCGGCTTTCTTTGCTTCCTGAAAGCTGGTTTCTTGCTCCCATGAACCAGGATCCTTATCCATCCAATCAGTTGGGGTCCCTAGGATGCTGAAGAAATGCTTGGTGTGTTTTGTTATGAGGCCAGCGATTGACAGGGCGGTTCCTCGTTTGATAGCTGGTCTCTTTGGAGAGGGGTTTTCACCGTCATTTTTCAATGCTTCAATCATATTGATCTTGCTTTCTTTGTCAATTCTGGTGTCAAAGAATGCAAATGCCACTAGTACTGGGCTCATGTACCACGTGTGGCGGCCAAGTGCCTTCAAGGCTGCCTGAGCCATCTTCTGATTGATTTGTTCAAACTTTTCCAACTTCTTGAAGAGGTTAATGTCATTCAGGGGAGCCTCAATAGCTTGTGGAGCCCGAAACCAAGCCTGTACATACACAAGGCAGACAAAAATGTTGAAGGCTCGGAGTTCTCTCGCCTCTCGAAGTGTCAAGTGGAACTCTGACCGAAACATGAACACCTGTAGTGAATATAGTGCTTTTGCCATCCATCTGGCTCTGTGCATTGCTCCTGGAGCCATGATCCGGATTCCACGAGGTGGGATTCCTCCCATGTAGATGACAGTCAGTTCTAGGAGTTCACGATAATCATCTCGTGGCTGCTGATCTTTCAAACACACAAGAACGTTTTTGCTTCCAACACAGTGTCTACAGATCCCATTGAAGCCTTCCTCTCTGAGAATTGATCGTGAAGAAACTTCCTGTCCTCGGGGTTGGTGATTATGGCCTCCGAATCTGCATGCCTAAGATCAAACGTCTTCTCCAAGGAGGCCTTGAAGGATGCTTCCTTTTTCTCTTGGGTCGCACCACCCCGCTTTGCACCTTTTTGGAGGCTCCTCCATTCTTCATATAGCCTCTCCAAACGATGGATGCAGTGCTGCTTCGTCGTTGTAGGTAGGTGAGCTTTTTCCCAGAACTTCACAACCTCTTCAATGGTGAGGGTTGCACTCTCCCGGGCAGTGCGATTCTCCTTCTTTAGGTGATGGAATAACAGGACAAGAGATTGATGCACAGTCGGGAGCTTGGCACCTTTGATGGCATCTCCAGAAGTGGACCCAATGAGATACACATTATCCTGAGCCCGAGTTTTCAATGAAACACTGGTACTAGCACATGCCATATCTGCAAAATAAGCAAGAATGTGGGTAAAATCCTGTTAATTCTTACTCCACAGGGTCACTCTCTACAAAAGAGCCACAGTCAATAAGTTAGGCCTACATATTACACACTAAAAAAGCGTACCCCTGACCCCGGGAACCTGTACAAAACATGCATGAAAATTGCCCAGATAGTGATCATAGGAAGTCTCAAAACTGTATGTATAATATATTGTATATATATAATGTATAATGTGTATTTATGTATATTTATTATTTAATGTATATTTACTATATATTTATTTTTAATATTATATTTAATGTATATATATAATTATGTATTTATTTTGTGTATATACAGCCCAAAAAATGGGAATTCCTATTTTTGCATGGGGGAAAATTCATCACTGATGTGGCACCCCTAAATATTATTGGATTCCATTCAAATTTGGTGAGGTTTCCTGTGACACCAAAAGGAACAAAAATAGACCATGTCCCGGAGAAGATCTGCATTTTGCTTTTTTGAAGCCCACCCTAATATATATATATATATATATATATATATATATATATATATATATATATATATATATATACACACATACACATATACACACACACGCACACACACACACACACACACATGTACACGACAGATATGCGAACATACACACACGCACACACACGTACACACACACACACACACACATATATATGCACATATATATATATATACACACACACACACATCTCGTTTTTTCATTTCTGTTCCTCACAATTCTATCCCTCTCTCTCATTCACAGACATACACACACACACACACACACACACACACACACACACACACACACACACACACACACACACACACACACACACACTTAATTAATTGTACAGTATCGGTTGTTCCTAAACTTAAATAATTTAAAGGATTGTTGTAAATGATGTTAATTTTACAACATCCCATATTCAACTTTATTTAAATTGTAAACCTCAAACATAGTTTCTCCACCTAAAGCAAGAGCCTGAACCTGTAAGCAATTATTGACTAGTTTCCCGACTGCATGGATCATCAGCTGGGCACCGTTCTTCCTCCAGGTTTCGATCCTTTCAGCCCAGGACCTCTCCAAACGGCGGATCCACAACCTCGATCATGGATCCACATCAATTGATGGTAAATCAGTGGATCCACAACCTCAGTTGCGTCCAGGCAGTCAGTCAACCCATCAATGCAACATCACTTATTCCAACTTTACTTGCAATAGGATTTAATGTGTTATCATATATTTATAACTTTCCTTACACACTCTATAATATGATAATATCATTAAATCATTCACATCTTACCCTTAAACACATCAATCGACCAAATAGCATGATCACACCACCTACCTTTCTATCAAACTCTATTTCGAATGTTCAAACTGTCATTTATAACGGTTTTTGGCATGCTGCCGTATCCTAGCAACCACTGATTCCTCGCAACATTAATTTGTAGTATATTTAATTATTATATTGTACTGTATTTACATAGAGATCTCACGAATAATATTATATTGTACTGTACTTGTATTATATTGTACTGTACTTGTATTATATTGTACTGTAATATAATATTATATTGAACACTTCGAATGTTCAAACTGTCATTTATAACGGTTTTTGGCATGCTGTCGTATCCTAGCAACCACTGATTCCTAGCAACATTAATTTGTAGTATATTTAATTTTTATATTGTACTGTATTTACATAGAGATCTCAAGAATAATATTATATTGTACTGTACTTGTATTCTATTGTACTGTACTTGTATTATATTGTACTGTAATATAATATTATATTGAACACTTCGAATGTTCAAACTGTCATTTATAACGGTTTTTGGCATGCTGCCGTATCCTAGCAACCACTGATTCCTAGCAACATTAATTTGTAGTATATTTAATTATTATATTGTACTGTATTTACATAGAGATCTCATGAATTATATTATATTGTACTGTACTTGTATTATATTGTACTGTAATATAATATTATATTGCACACTTCGAATGTTCAAACTGTCATTTATAACGGTTTTTGGCATGCTGTCGTATCCTAGCAACCACTGATTCCTAGCAACATTAATTTGTAGTATATTTAATTTTTATATTGTACTGTATTTACATAGAGATCTCAAGAATAATATTATATTGTACTGTACTTGTATTCTATTGTACTGTACTTGTATTATATTGTACTGTAATATAATATTATATTGAACACTTCGAATGTTCAAACTGTCATTTATAACGGTTTTTGGCATGCTGCCGTATCCTAGCAACCACTGATTCCTAGCAACATTAATTTGTAGTATATTTAATTATTATATTGTACTGTATTTACATAGAGATCTCATGAATTATATTATATTGTACTGTACTTGTATTATATTGTACTGTAATATAATATTATATTGCACACTTCGAATGTTCAAACTGTCATTTATAACGGTTTTTGGCATGCTGTCGTATCCGAGCAACCACTGATTCCTAGCAACATTGATTTTAGTCCATGGGCCAGGATCCCAAATTTCCAGTATCGGTACCACCCGGGGGTGACTAATTCTCTTTGGTGTTTTTAACTTGCTATACGTCTCTAGTTTGCATTTTGATATGATAGCCCTCGCAGACTCACAGCTTTTAGAGTTTATCACTTCTTGTAATGGACATGCCCCATGGATGAAAGGCACGAACACACACTTTACCACTCTACTTTATTCTCACACCACAATCTTTCTGTTACGAATCAGTTCAGTCACAGACAAGCATAAAATACCACATAGGGATCCTTTCTTACCAGTATCACGAATGTAGGCAGTCATTCTCGTACATAAAGGCAGATTTTGTAGATGAAGTGGGTTGTTTTCAAAAAAATTCGAACTTAACTTTACAAAATATTTATGCAAGTTTAACAAAATATTTATGTTTTTGTCAAGTCACACCCTGTGACAAATCAGACTCTAGGTTTCCTGTTTTAAGCAAGGTCTTTGATTCAGTAGAATCAACATGCATCCATGACACTTTTTCTTTGGCTCTTAACATTATGAAATGAAGTACAGTTTCACGTTTCTGTTTGTGCATAATTATGCCACCAAGTTATTCATCATCACCGTCATCCATATCAGATTCAGTTAAATCCACTTCTGGCTCTTCTTCACTGGCTTGGTTGCTGCACGTTTGTAGTTTGCACATGTCTGTGCACTTCAGGCCATTGCTGAGGCAGTTACATGCTGGTAGTTTGCATGACCGCACACATTTGCAGGAGAGCAGCTGCAGCACAGCATCTGGTGCAGGCGAGCCATGCATCCACTCAACGGCCAGCTTCCCATCCTCATCAGTTGTCCAACCACAGTCCTTTGGGCTTGGAACATAGGGCTGGCTCTGCAGACATCTCCTCCAGATGGCAGCTTGATAGTTTGCACGGCGAGCATGCATGAATAGACAGTCCTCACAAGGAGGGAGTTGACTTGACTCAACCACTCCACGTCTGGCACAGAACAGTTGGTATCGAAGCTCGTTGACTTCAGATGTGCGGCTAGAAGGCATGTACATATGGCAGGTGATCTCCTGTAGCTTCTGGAACAGTTCTGCAGATACTTCCCATGAACGTCCAAGTTCCATGAAAGCTTCCTGGTAGGTCTTGTCAGACTTCACATGCTTCAAGGTCGTCATCTTCCCACGGCCAGCGAATGCACTGACTGTATCACAGCCCGTGAAGGCATGCATACCAATCAAGGCATCACAGACAGTACCTCCCAGTGCATGGCTTAGCTTGATGTCCAGGAACCTTGTCCGGTTCTTTGTTCCACATTTCTGGTACATGGGACATGGGATGTTGCTGCTGACCCCCAGGCAGATAACCAAGATGTCTGTATCCTCAGCAGTGATGACAACAGACTTGCAGCCAGATTCTGCTGCATGAAGAGCATGGAGTAGTAGGCGAGTATCAGCTTCTTCCTGTGAGGATTTTAGCTCTGTGGCCTCTTCCCATTGTTCTTTGGTGATCTTGAAGCAAAGCTGATCGTGAGTCTTAACTTAACTTAACTTAAGCCTAAACTTAACACTGATCTTAACTAATCAAACTTAATTAACCTTATTAGAACTGCAAAAGATAACTTACATAGCCAGATATCTCACCACTTCCATCAAAGGAGCTGAAAAAAAAAGCTTACATCTATCCGCAATTAACTCTTCCTAGAAAAAAAGCTGAACGTGAGTACACAATTATCCAATAAGAAAGTACAGACAAATAGGAAATGCATTTATTTTGCTCTGATGTTTAATAATTACAATATAGTAGCATTTCTCCCATGGTTCTCCCATTTCTCCCATTTCTTGGGAAAACCACATTTCCAAGCTGGCCTCCAAAGCCAGTCGCCGACTGGGCATCCTCCGTCGTGCGAAGTCCTTCCTCGGCACACCTGAGCTCCTCACCACATACAAGGCTTTCATCCGCAGCTCAATGGAATACTGTTCTCCCCTATGGGCCGGTGCTCCTGCCTCACACCTAGCTCGGCTTCACGCTGTTGAAACCAAAGCTTTCAGAATTATTGGAATCTCCCGCGATGAAGCTATCTCTGAGGGCCTTTCACTCACTCACCGCAGGCAGGTAGGTGGTCTTTCTGTCTTCTACCGACTCCTCTCCGGCCTTGCACCCCCAGCTCTCTCTGTGCTCTGTCCCCCAAATATTCCTACAGGTCGCACAAGATCTGCCAGCAACCCTCTGATGGTTAAACTGCCGAAATCTCGGCTCTCTGCTCACCTTCACTCTTTCATTCCTCTTTTCTCCCGCCTCTGGAACAAACTCCCTCACTCCCTTCAATCCCACTCCTCCCTCCAGGTCTTTAAAACAGCTGTTCACCACCATCTCTTATCTTCCCCCATCCAAAACCTTGATCTTTTCTACCCCCGCTAATTCACCCCAGATCCACCTTGTTTGAAATTCCAACTTCTTTCCTGGAAGTCCTGGCAGTGTCCATATGTTTTATACCTCTCCCACCGCCCCCTTCCCATGCCCCCCCCCCCAAAGCCCTCGCCCTCTCTCAGATCTCTCGATGTCTCCATGTCTCTCGGTCCCTGCTCTCAAATGTTGTGTTTGTGTCCTTCCCCCTCTCTCCCCATCTTGTCTACCGCTCCCGATGTTATATGTTTTATGTGTCGGTTTGTCTTTCTGTGTGATTAATGTTCGCTCTTTCACGAGCCTCGATCTTGTATACAACAACAAAAAAAAAAAAAAAAAAAAAAAAAAAAGGTTTTAGTGCTGTATTGACTGAAATTAGATGTGATCTTTGCATACCGCAAGATTTAAATGAATTACGCAATGCCACTATTGGGTGAATTTTAAGTTTTTACAAAAAACTGACAAAGCTGCCGGTGTGGAAAGGCTATCACATCTTAATGTACTTATATTGACCCAATAAACATTTTAGTACCACTTAGGTTTGGTCACCCCAGGTGGTACCGATATCTGGCCCTGGCCCATGGACTATTTGTAGTATATTTAATGATTATATTCTACTGTATTTACATAAAGATCTCATGAATAATATTTTTACTATTCGTATTGTATTTCACTAATTCGATTTGGTGTCGTTTTGTGATTTTAAAGAAAACTTGTTTTAATCTACCAACTGCAGCCCCCTGCGCTAACATACGTCTGACTAGTTGTAATTTATTGACCAGTTCAGAGCTGTGTGTGGTTGCTCCCACAGTCCTAATTATTTCACCTGCAACCGTACCATAAAATACCTTTTTGGGAATGTTTCTGTCTAAGAAAGGCATTCGGACAATGTGGAATGGAAATGCATCTCGTTTATCAAATAATTTGGTGTGAAATTTATTATTATGGATATCAATTTGTAATTCTAAAAAGGAAACTGAAGTGGAGGTTTGGTTTTCCTTTTTTAATTCAAGTTCTTTTGGATTTATATCATCATGAAGCTGCTCAAATATAAATCCATCATTAATTGCCAACAAATCATCAATGAACCTGAAGATGTTTCCGCATCTTCGTGCAGTTGTTAATTTATTCCTGCACATGTTCTGGACCCAATCAAACTCGTACATGTGCAGAAACAAATTTGCAAATAAAGGGGCCGGATCTGAACCCATGGGTATGCCCACTGTCTGCTGGAGTATCTTGGCATCTGAACCCATGGGTATGCCCACTGTCTGCTGGAGTATCTTGGGATCTGAACCCATGGGTATGCCCACTGTCTGCTGGAGTATCTTGGGATCTGAACCCATGGGTATGCCCACTGTCTGCTGGAGTATCTTGGGATCTGAACCCATGGGTATGCCCACTGTCTGCTGGAGTATCTTGGGATCTGAACCCATGGGTATGCCCACTGTCTGCTGGAGTATCTTGGGATCTGAACCCATGGGTATGCCCACTGTCTGCTGGAGTATCTTGGGATCTGAACCCATGGGTATGCCCACTGTCTGCTGGAGTATCTTGGGATCTGAACCCATGGGTATGCCCACTGTCTGCTGGAGTATCTTGGGATCTGAACCCATGGGTATGCCCACTGTCTGCTGGAGTATCTTGGGATCTGAACCCATGGGTATGCCCACTGTCTGCTGGAGTATCTTGGGATCTGAACCCATGGGTATGCCCACTGTCTGCTGGAGTATCTTGTTGCCAAATGTAAAGAAACTGTTGTTTAGCAGAAATCGAATACTTTCTTTGAGTTTACTTTTTGAAAAACTACATGAATATTGATTAACCTTTACAGACCAGTATGCTCTGTTTTGATATACATTAATGTATACTCTATTACCTCCTGCAAATGCTTTATCTATTGCTCTGTCCAATGCGGTTACTAGCTTGTCATGTGGAATGTTTGTGTACAATGTGGAAAAATCAAAGGTTGAAAGACATTTTGCTTTACCCTTGTTATTAATATTGTGCACACTGTCGATTACCGGTTTGGAAATGTCAATGATCCAGAATTTCTTAATACCAGAATAAAACTTCACTTTTTCATGGTAGTTTTTTAAGCATTTATAGATTAGTTTCATTGCCGCTGTAATATTGCCCGACAAAGGTTTCAAACTACATTCTCTACTTGCGATGATGAACCTCATCTTACAAGGGTGTTTGTGCATTTTTGGGATCCAGTAAATGAATGGTAATTTATGGTGTTTATCCGGAACTAGCAGTCTTCTCACCGTTGAGTGATTTGTATGGTGTTGTATCAAGTCTGTTTTGTTATCGTTACTTATTTTGTAGGTCTTTGAAATTCCCGTGTCTAAGCCCAATTCTTCCAAAAGTGTTCGAATGTAGAATGTTTTACAGACAAATGCAATATTATTATTTTCTTTGTCAATTGGAACAATAACATATTGTGTTTGAAGCTGCCTTAAGCAATCACGTGTCTCTGGATTGTTTAAAATTGCCTTCGGATTATTGATTCGAACTTTTCTTTTCAAATCAACAACTCTCCTTTTCACATGTTTCTCTACCTCCTCCAACCATAAAGCCATTTGTGTGTTTGGTACTTTATGCTTATCAATTTGTTCTTTCATCCATTCGCCCAGTCCCATCATTGTAAGTTCCATTGCTTTATTCCAGTTTATTCTTTTATTTTCTCTATAATTTGGTCCTTTTATAAGTAATGCACGTAATCTTTTATCTTTCACTATTCTGAGATCACCTGTGATGACGTGTTTATGATGTGGATCTTTGAATGCGGAATGTTCACAATTACAATGATGTGTGTTATTTAACCATTCCTCCACATCTATACATTGTACAGTGTCCTTGTAGTTGAAGATCTTTCCCCGAATTGAATTTCCCAAAGTGTACACAACTCTTGTTCGCTCTCTCTGTTGTATTGTTTCTGGAAGTTTACTCCACACTTCCTCATGTTGAAATATTTTCTCGATATTTAACATTTCCACCCCTTTGTTATCAAACATAATTTTGATGATATCATTGTCTTTTCTACGATTCACTTTTTTAGGTTTCTCTTTGTGCATTTTATTAACAATCATGTCCAGAATTGCTTCCATGTGTTGGATTGGGAGTTCCTCATGATCGTCCTCTTCCATTAATCTGTTCACGATTTGCCAAACTTCTTTCAGTTTTTTTTTTTTAAGGTATTGATCTTAATTCTGCTGATGTTAAGTAATGTGCAGATATTGGATTTGTTAAGATCTAACCATTCATTTACAATTTGTTGTGATGTGTCTATAATAATTGGACATTTACGTCCATAGTTATGTACTCTGTGTCTCTGAGAGTCTCGTGGTAAGGTGTTAAAAACAGAGGCGATGATGTTTTGTCCATTTTGCGATGTATATTTGTCATTAATTCTTTCATTTAATCCATAAGGGTAAGCAGTTATTAATTCTTTAATCCAGAAAAGTTCTCTATGCTTACGTAATTGTGTGATTGTTTTATCTTCCATACCATTCTTTTTACGGCCATTTCCGCTTATCTTTTCTATGACCTGAACACTGAAGCTCGCATTTTCACAATATCCAGAAGTAAAATGATGGGTAAGTAGTGGACAACCAGTAGTTTTACCTGGGTTTTTCGTTCCGCTCATGTGTGCATTCATTCTTACATTACATCTCTGCATTGTTTCACCAACATATTGCATCACACATTTGCTACAGGTCAAGAAGTAAACTATATTTCAGGTTTTACGTGAAATTAATTCTTTGGTTTCTTTGGCTTTTTTTTTTTTTTTTTTGTATAAAAGATGGAGGCTCGTGAAAGAGCTAAGATTAATCACACAAAAAGACAAACCGACACACAAAACACAAAAAACAAGGGGAGCGGCAGACAAGATGGGGAGAGAGGGGGAAGGACACAAACACAACATTTGAGAGCAGGGACATCGGGAGGACTTGGGGGGAGGTGGGAGAGGAATAAAACATATGAACACTGCAAGGACTCTGGGGTGAATTACCGGGGGTAGAAAAGATCAAGGTTTTCGATGGGGGAAGATAAGAGATGGTGGTGAACAGCTGTTTTAAAGACCTGGAGGGAGGAGTGGGATTGAAGGGAGTGGGGGAGTTTGTTCCAGAGGCGGGAGAAAAGGGGAATGAAAGGGTGAAGGTGAGCAGAGAGCCTAGACTTTGGCAGTTTAACCATAAGAGGGTTGCAGGCAGATCTTGTGCGACCTGAAGGAATATTGGGGGGACAGAGCACAGAGAGAGCTGGGGGAGCAAGGCCGGAGAGGAGTCGGTAGAAGACAGAAAGACCACCAACCTGCCTGCGGTGAGTGAGTGAAAGGCCCTGGGTACCGATCTTCCTCGAGGTTTCGATCCTTTCAGCCCAGGACCTCTGCAAACGGCGAATCCACAACCTCGATCATGGATCCACATCAATTGATGGTAAATCAGTAGATCCATAACCTCAGTTGCGTCCAGGGAGTCAGTCAACCCATCAATGGAACATCACTTATTCCAACTTTACTCGCAATAGGATTTAATGTGTTATCATATATTTATAACTTTCCTTACACACTCGATAATATGATAATATCATTAAATCATGCACATCTTACCTTAAATAAACCACATCTACCAACCAGCATGACCACACCACCTACTTCTCGATCAAACTGTACTTTGAATGTTCAAACTGTCACCTATAACGGTTTTTTGCATGCTGCCGTATCCTAGAAACCACTGATTCCTCGCAACATTGATTTGTAGTATATTTAATTATTATATTGTACTGTATTTACATAAAGATCTGATGAATAATATTTTTACTATTCGTATTGTATTTTACTAATTCGATTTGGTGCCTTTTTGTGATATTAAAGAAAAACTTGATTTAATCTACCAACTACAGCTCCCTGTGCTGGCATACGTCAAACTAGTTGTTGTAATTTATTGACAAGTTCAGAGCTGTGTGTGGTTGCTCTCACAGTCCTAATTATTTCACCTGCAACCGTACCATAAAATAGCTTTTTGGGAATGTTGCTGTCTAAGAAAGGCATTCAGACAATGTGGATTGAAATGCATCTCGTTTATCAAATAATTTGGTGTGAAATTTATTATGATGGATGTCAATTTGTAATTCTAAAAAGGAAACTGAATTGGACGTTTGGTTTTCCTTTTTTCATTCAAGTTCTTTTGGATATACAGACTTGGCATTTAATATGGAATATTTTTTTCTGGCGGTGAACTTACTTTTCAAGATGTCTTAGAACCAAAAGTTCATTGGAATTATGTTGAAATTATTCTAGATTTTGTTAATGTGACCTTTAAAAGAAACAAAAACCACATTTGACATTTCGAAACAAATAAATTGATCCTTGAAAGTGATGTAAACTGATATCGAACTCAATTCACGGACAGTACTGTGTTAAACTTCTGTACGTTTTCCAGAAGTATCTCTTTATTTTGCACATTAGCCAAAATTTTTTTTAACAAAAACAAAAGTTAAATTACGACTGGGATTACAGACAGTAAAATTACAGTTCAGTACTTCGTGTAACCCCCACGAGCATTCAGGAGAGCACCTACACGTTGAGGCATGCTGTTCACGAGCTTTGCCAAGGTTTGGACAGGAATCGCTTGCCATGCATTGACAACGGCCTGCTGCAATTCACGCACAGAGGTCGGCTGCTGGTCCAAGTGGTCGATTTGACGCGTTATTTCTGCCCACAAGTTCTCTATCGGATTCATATCCGGGGACATGGCAGGCCACTCCATATGCTCTACACCACGGTCAGCAAGAAAGTGTTGGATCATGCGAGCACGATGAGGCCATGCATTGTCATCTTGGAAGACAAAGTTTCCTCGAAAGGCTGCATGAGCAAATGGAAGCAATGTTTCTTCCAGAATGGCCCTGTACTTGAACTGGTTCAGGTTTCCATTCAGAACAACCAGGTCAGTTTTGCCGCCTGCATGAAAAGCAGCCCAAACGGTCACCCCACCACCTCCAGCTTGGACTCTTGGCACTATACAATCTTTGTTGTAGGCTTCATGCACTTGTCTGCGCACTCGGACGCGTCCATCTTGACGATAGGCCAGAAATCTAGACTCGTCACTGAAGATCACGTGATTCCAGTGTCCTGGCTGCCATTTGACGGTGCTCTCTGGCCCACTGCAATCGGCGCTGGCGGTGTTGTCTGATCAGGCGTGGCTTTCTCAGGGGACGCCTGGCACGATAGCCTGCTTGAACCAGTCGTTGGTTGAATAGCCTTCTGGATACAGGCACATTTGCCAGTTGCTGCCACTCAGCCCCAAGAGGATTAGCTGACTTGGTACGGCCATTGCGGACTAACCGGTGCAACTGGCGATCATCCCTCCTTGTGGTTCTGCGGGGACGTCCTGGCCTCGGTATTGGAGTAGGGACACCCCTCTGAGCATTTCGTTTCAGGATCTTTGACACCTGACCTTGAGTGATGCCATACTGCCGAGCAATAGCACGCTGTTTCATGCCGTAATTTCGTAAAGCCACCACTCCATGACAAACAGCATTGTCGAGTTGACGGACCATCTCCAGAGGAAGCGGCGATAACCTTTGGAGATGTGCAGCAGTTGTTTTCCACTAATACAGAACGCAACAACCCTTGTATACCCGACTGTGAAGCCAATCATCAAATGTACCTGTCCTTACATTTTGTCACGCCACCTGTGATATAATCCTGTTGTTGACTTCTTGCTGCGACAGACAATCAGTGACATGGTTCTTTTAACAAATAAATCACCAAAGTGTAAAAGAAACTCACTAGATTGATATACTCAGTTAAGAAAGTAAACCCAAGTCAAGAAAAAAAAAAATTCCATATTAAATGCCAAGTCTGTATGTCATCATGAAGCTGCTCAAATATAAATCCATCATTAATTGCCAACAAATCATCAATGAATCTGAAGATGTCTCCACATATTCGTGCAGTTGTTAGTTTATTCCTGCACATGTGCTGCACCCAATCAAACTCGTACATGTGCAGAAACAAATTTGCAAAGAAAGGGCTGAATCTGAACCCATGGTATCCCCACCTGTTCGTGTCTGAACACACACACAGACACGTACACACGTGCACACACATAAACACACATTGTGGGTTTCATCAATGCATTCTCACTTTGATATTCTTGAATCAAAAATTGTTCATTGTTCTTTTTTATTTGAAACTTATTTTCCAGATAGAAAGTAAAAAAAAAAAATTTTTTTTTTGTTCTTTTGTTGCTTGTTTAATTTCTCAACAAAATATATGTCATATAAAAACGGAAATGTCGTTTTACTTTATATTTTTCAGATAAGCTACACAGCAACGTGCAAGTGTCTAAGTAACAAGAAGGAATATCCATCTTTTCTTCGAACTGTACCAAGTGATGGTTTCCAGGCCAGAGCAATGGCTCACATTGTGTCCCATTTCCATTGGGATTTCCTGGGAGCATTGCAAGATAATGATGATTATGGAAAACAAGGGATCGCTCAATTTGCAGATGAGGTGGAAAATAAAGGCCATTGTCTTGATTTTATCGAAACGATTCCACATTTTGTCAAAGTTGACAAAATTAATCTTCTTGGTAAGGACATTGTTCTATATTCTGAATGATCACATATGTGATTTATATAATTGACACTAGCGTGACTCGGCGTTCCTCACCACACGTCGTTTCAGACGGATAGGCATCTTTGACCATTTCGGTGTCTTTTGGGTCTTCATGGTGTTTTGGATCTTTAGGGCCATTTGGGTCTTCAGGGTCTTTTGGATCCTCTGGGCCTTTAAGGGTATTTTGGGTCTTTGGGTTGTTTTGGGTCTTCGGGGTCTTTGGGTCTTTGGTGTCTTCAGGGACTTTTGGGTCTTAAGGGTCTTTTGTTTCCTATGAGTCTTTAACAGTCTTTGGGATGCTTTGGTTCCTTGGGGTATTTTGGGTCTAAAGGGTTTTAGGGGTTTTCAGGGTGTTTTGAGTCTTCAGGGTGTTTTGGGTCTTCGGGGTGTTTTGCATTTTCGGGGTCTTTTGAGTTGTCAGGGTAATTTGGGTATTCCGGATATTTTGGGCCTTTGGGGTGTTTTGTGCCTTCGGCATCTTTTTTGGTATTTGGGGTATTTTGGGTCTTCAGGGTCTTTCGGGCCTTTGGGGTCTTTTGGTTCTTCAGGGTATTTTGGGTCTTCAGTGTCTTTTGGGTTTCAGGGTCTCTTGGATCTTCGGGATATTTTGGGTCTTCAGTGTCTTCGGCGTCTTTTGGGTTAGTCAGGTTCACTATGTAATTTCGTTGGAATTTTTGGGGGATTTGGAAAACTATATATTTTTGGAAACTATATTGTATAGTCAGTCAGAAAACCAATGTTGCTATTTGCACAGACTCCTGTATGGCGACTATCTTGGATTTTCAAAATTGCCGCCGTAGAACTAATTTTTCTCAATATCTCAGCTTCTAAATAACATAGAGCTTTGATTCTAACGGCTAAACATACATTTTCAAGGGCCCCGAATCCAATGGTAACAAGTTCGATAAGCTAGACATGACCATAGAGCTCCTATGTGGCGGCCATCTTGGATTTTTCAAACTGGCCGCCGTAAACTTGATGTTTCTCAATATCTCAGCTTCTAAACAACATAAAGCTTTGATTCTAATGGCTAAACATACATTTTCAAGGGCCCCGAATCCAATGGTAACAAGTTCGATAAGCTAGACATGACCATAGAGCTCCTATGTGGCGGCCATCTTGGATTTTTCAAACTGGCCGCCATAAAACTGATGTAACTCACCTTCTAAAGAGCACAGAGCTTTGATTCATCATTGAGTAAAGTCATCATCATCCTCATCATCGCTTTCGTTCATCACATCTTGAGAGTCCTCATCATTTTGGCACTGGATGTCACACTGACAAAGGTCTGTACAAGCCAAGTTGTTTGTTCTGCAGGAACATCTAGATGAAGAACAGTCTGTTTTGCACTGACATCTAACCATTTGAATGATGGCCTTGGGGGCTGGAGGCTCCTCAGTTGTGGGTGGTTTCACTTGTCCATCTGTGTCTTTGTAAAAGCCGTTTTGCAGGGGATTCAGCTGAGGATCCTGTTGAGCAATGCTTGCCTGACCCCACACTCTGGCTTGGATATGGACTCTAAGGATGTGCTGCTTGAGAGCTCCAAGAGTAGGAGGAAGCCTGTCACTTTCTGCCATGTGTTTGCAAAAGAGATACCATCGTAGTTCGGGGATGCTGTCGATGTGGATGCCATTTGGAGAGTAAGCAGCGCATACAAAGTTAGCTAGTGTGGACAACATGTCCTCCGTCACTTCAGTTGCATCTGAAAGCATTCGCACGGTGTCTATGACATCTTCACTTGCTTTGAGGTAGACATGCAGCCAGGTTGCTTTGCCTATTCGAGAGAACCTCCCAGTGTTGTCTGCCCCTGTGAAAGCATGAAAGGCTGGCAACGCCTTTGCTCTTTCGACCCCTAGAGCTGTCCACAGTGGCTCTATTTGAAGTATTCCAGAGGCCATGGAAATGGATGTATTCCTCAGCAATAGGTCATAGTTTGCTATGACTAGTACCAGGACATCTGTGTCGGGAGAGAAGAACACCAACTGCGCATCATGTGGGTTTCGCTGGGATGCCAGCACGGCCTGGTGAATCAACAGGGTGTCAGCTTCTTCATGGTTGTTGTCCTCGAAGAGCAGGTCACTGTTGCTCCTAGTACGCCCTGAAGCAGACGTGATGATCAACTTGGATGAGTGACTGTTGTATTCTAGAGTTTTCGCTGCCAGATAGTCAGTCAGATCAGCCTTTGTTTTGTCATGAGAAAGGAATCTGTTCATTGGGATGTGTTTGATGTTGGTGTCATCCCTTACTTGATACTGTACTGCATCCTTTCCTTGCCTTCTTTTAGCCCTGGTAGCACTCTTCAGAGAATCGTTTTTGTACGTGTCAAAGACCAGTATGATCTCATCACAATCTTTTGTTGGAGACATGAGTCTGTCATTGAAGCATTCACCCAGATCGTTGACTTTCACTACAGTGGCTGGTTTCTTTGTCAGCTTATGCACAAGTACCATCCCATCCGCCAGTGCAATCTTCCGACTTGTAGGTTTACTAGATGTGGATGCCATAGTTCTTGTGTCCATTGGATCTTCTTGTAGAACACTTGCAGCTGGTGTCTGCTGCTGATCTTCGGGGTGAATTTCTGCTCTTGCTAACTTGTCGAGGAGATGAATTAACTTCGACTTGTCAGTGCATGGAAGAATTGTCCCATCTGGAGCGAACAGTGCTCTTGGTGTCACAGTGAACTCGTAATTTCCGATGGCATATTTCTGGTTGACGTCTCTGTTTGACTTGGCAAGGACCATGAGCCTTCCGTCCAGTTCCTTAGTCTCCTTCAGATCCACAGTCCTGTCTCTGAGTTTCACTGTGGTTCTCTTGTTCCCAGACGTGAACATCTTGTTGTTCTCCTTCTTGACTTGTGCCCAGAGGCTAACATCTCCATTGATACGCTCCGACACGTAGTCTTCATACAACTTCTGACCAGTGACATCAATGTTCAAGATCTGTGGTACATACTCGTCTGGGATGTAAGCATTCGTTATCACTGTGCAGCTTGTCACCTTCAGTGTCAAATGGATTCCCGTGACTCAGTATCGCAGCCTTGATCTTGTTGATTGCTTCATGCTCCCTCTTGACTGCACTTGGACCAAGGTCATGATGTTCTGTGATCTCATCACCTTCCAGGCCAAACTGACTCTTGAAGTCTTTTGACAGGCGTGATAATTCTGGTGTAGCCATGAAGAATCTCTGTCTAGCATTGGCATTGTTAGAGATGCCAATCAGTCCAGAGTGAATCTTCATCAGCTTGTTCAGATGTTCACATGCATGATCTGGTCCAATGGATACAAACGGGATGTCATTCTTGGTTACTGATAGATTGCCAGCTCCTAGTTTTTCCCAGGTCCTAGGGTGATTGGTTCTTAGGTCATACATGTCTGCGATGTATCGGGGCCAGAGCCGCTTGTATTTGATCCGGTCCATGGCAAAGAATAACTTGCTCAGTTCTTCTCCAGCTTGGAGGTGAAGCACCAGGTCAGCACTCCGTGATGCTGCCACGAATAACAGGATTGTCTCCACCCGATGTAGATAGTTCATCATTGACTTGAACATTGCATTCTTGGATCTCCGTGCTTCCCACTCCTCGAGTGCCGTCACCACCCCATCAGATGTCAAGACTTGAAGGAGTTTGGTGTTTGCTTGTTTTACAGATTCAGCTTTCGTGCACTTGTTCGTCTCAGCACAGGCAGCTTCTCCTCCCTCTGTTGCCTCAAAACACACATCCTTTACTTGTGGGTTGTCCTTCAAGAACTCCTCCAGAACCATTTCATAAAGTGCTACATATGAATATATATGGGCACGGAGAGACCGCTTGTAGTGTGTACATTTCAGGATTTGCCGCGTCGTGGCTGGACCATAGATCAATTCTGGACCAAGAAACATCAATTTTACAGCGGCCAGTTTGAAAAATCCAAGATGGCCGCCACATAGGAGCTCTATGGTCATGTCTAGCTTATCGAACTTGTTACCATTGGATTCGGGGCCCTTGAAAATGTATGTTTAGCCATTAGAATCAAAGCTTTATGTTGTTTAGAAGCTGAGATATTGAGAAACATCAAGTTTATGGCGGCCAGTTTGAAAAATCCAAGATGACCGCCACATAGGAGCTCTATGGTCATGTCTAGCTTATCGAACTTGTTACCATTGGATTCGGGGCCCTTGAAAATGTATGTTTAGCCGTTAGAATCAAAGCTTTATGTTGTTTAGAAGCTGAGATATTGAGAAACATCAAGTTTATGGCGGCCAGTTTGAAAAATCCAAGATGACCGCCACATAGGAGCTCTATGGTCATGTCTAGCTTATCGAACTTGTTACCATTGGATTCGGGGCCCTTGAAAATGTATGTTTAGCCGTTAGAATCAAAGCTCTATGTTATTTAGAAGCTGAGATATTGAGAAAAATTAGTTCTAAGGCGGCAATTTTGAAAATCCAAGATGGCCGCCATACAGGAGTCTGTGCAAATAGCAACATTGGTTTTCTGACTGACTATACAATATAGTTTCCAAAAATATATAGTTTTCCAAATCCCCCCAAAAATCCAACGAAACTTTAAATCTGGACATACTGAACCTGACTAGGTCTTCGGTGTCTTCAACACCATTTGGGTCTTCAGGGTCTTTTGTGTCTTCGGGGTCTTCCAGGTGTTTTGTGGTATTTTTGGTCTTTGGGGTCTTCAGTGTCTTTAAAGGTATTTTGGTTCTTTGGTGGTCTTGGTGGTCTTAAGGGTCTTGGGGGATTTAAAGGGTCGTCAAAGGTCTGCGGGGTCTCAGCAGTCTAAATGTAATTAAGAGGGTTAATCGAGAGGGTGTTAAATGTATTTGAAGACGAAGACGTTTTCATCGCATATAAACATCATGACATAAACATATACGTTTCCTCTTTTATAATAAGATAATTAAAAGACACTTGCTGAAAAGTCGCTGCATTTTTATTTTCAAGAATTGCTAACACACGATTTGCCTTCCAACAATATGGATTGTTTCAGTAGTTCAAGTTCGAGAATAATTGGACACCAATGAATATTTCCATTCATATTTAAAAGCTGTTCTTGTCAAGCAATATATCCGCATCGTATTTTACATATATCACACACCTTATCATAAGGTACTCTGGTTTCTCTTCAATTCGTGGAGGAGTGGTGGAGTATTGTATGACCATGCATTCTGGCCCTTCGGGGTCAGGATGCATGTGTTTTGAATGACCATGTGCTTCAGCCTTGGGGTTGAAGTGCATGTGTCTGCTAATGGGACAGTATTGATAGACGGTGTGCCTTGGCCGTGGGGTCAAGGTACACGTCCAAGGCTGTTCAAATGTTTGATTTTTTACCTTTTTTATTATAAAAAGGCAGGCTACTGTGCTGGCCTTAAAAGCATCATAAGGTATGCCCAAACAGCAGCGATCCATCTCATTACACACCGCCTAAATAGCCAAATGCCTTTATTTGAGGGATTTGTGCACCACCTCCATAGGCCATATTTAGTCTCTGCAACGAACGAGGGTGGCTGAAGCAGGTATAATATAAGTAAGTACTGCAAATATGACTCCACTGCAAAGCCGCAATGAGCGGGCGAAGCCAAAGCCTCTTGCCACTATTTTACCCATCACTATGACATCAGTAGTTTAGGTAGTTGGTAGTACGTAGGTGTAGTAGGTACCGTACCGAGTTCAAAATGACACCATTTGCATTCTGGGTGAGATTAAAATTTATAAAATTTACATCTTGATTAATTCGGTGAATTCCGTCTCAACTTCGGATATGTCCGGCCGTGAAAAACTATCCCCTTCGGCCGCGAGATTTCTACAAAATAATTCTTCGTCAATTTTAGAATATTTGACGCCGTTTTCAGCCTCCGAAACGCGGTAATAAGCTTTTTTGAAATATTTTTTCAAATACTCGAATCTCATTGGTTCTGGCGTTTGGTGAAGATTTTCGTTGAAGATAACCAGGGCCCGTGCGGGCCCGGGGAACGAGGTTGGTCTTAAAGTATTTTAATTACAAATTAGAGGTGCATAAGATTGTGTTTAAACAAAGACGGGTGAAACAAACTCCTTTTGAACTTTTTCTCAATTTTTTATGCATACTTCCCCATCCGCAAGATGGCGGCCTCCATTGAGTGATTTGGTGTGTCAATGCTTCGAAATTCTCAAAGGATCCAGAAAAATCTGGTTTTTCAACATAATACGTACGCGTTCATTCACATCACCGGCTTCGCCGGCTACTAGTACCCTACTGCAAAGCCGCAATGAGCCGGTGAAGCCAAAGCCTATTGCCACTATTTTACCCATCACTATGGCATCAGTCAGTTAGGTAGTTGGTAGTAGGTAGTGGGTAGGTGTAGTAGGTACCGTACCAAGTTCAAAATGACACCATTTGCATTCTGGATGAGATTAAAATTTATTCAATTTCCTTCTTGATTAATTCGCTGAATTCCGTCTTAACTTCGAATATTTCCGGCCGTGAAAAACTATCCCCGACGGCTGCGAGATTTCTAAAATATAATTCTTCGTCAATTTTAGAATATTTGACGCCGTTTTCAGCCTCCGAAACACGGTAATAAGCTTTTTTGAAATATCTTTTCAAATGCTCGAATCTCATTGGTTCCGGTGTTTGGTGACGATTTTCGTTGAAGATAACCAGGGCCTGTGCAGGCCCGGGGAACGAGGTTGGTCTTAAAGTATTTTAATTACAAATTAGAGGTGCATAAGATTGTGAATCAAAAAAAGACGGGTGAAACAAACTCCTATTGAACCTTTTCTCAAATTTTATGCATACTTCCGCATCCGCAAGATGGCGGCCTCCATTGAGTGATTTGGTGTGTCAATGCTTCTAAATTCTCAAAGGATCCAGCAAAATCTGGTTTTTCAACATAATACGTACGCGTTCATTCACAACACCGGCTACGCCGGCTACTGGTACACTACTGCAAAGCCGCAATGAGCCGGTGAAGCCAAAGCCTCTTGCCACTATTTTACCCATCACTATGGCATCAGTCGGTTAGGTAGTTGGTAGTAGGTAGGTGTAGTAGGTACCGTACCAAGATCAAAATGACACCACTTGCATTCTGGATGAGATTAAAATTTCCTTCTTGATTAATTCGGTGAATTCCGTCTTAACTTCGAATATTTCCGGCCATGAAAAACTATCCCCGACAGCTGCGAGATTTCTAAAATATAATTCTTCGTCAATTGTAGAATATTTCATGCCATTTTCAGCCTCCGAAACGCGGTAATAAGCTTTTTTGAAATATTTTTTCAAATGCTCGATTCTCATTGGTTCCGGTGTTTGGTGACGATTTTCGTTGAAGATAACCAGGGCCTGTGCAAGCCCGGGGAACGAAGTTGGTCTTAAAGTATTTTAATTACAAATTAGAGGTGCATAAGATTGTGAATCAAAAAAAGATGGGTGAAACAAACTCCTATTGAACCCTTTCTCAAATTTTATGCATACTTCCGCATCCGCAAGATGACGCCTTCCATGGAGCGATTTGGTTTTTGAAATATTTTTTCAAATGCTCGAATTTCATTGGTTCCGGTGTTTCGTGACGATTTTCGTTGAAGATAACCAGGGCCCGTGCGGGCCCGGGGAACGAGGTTGTCTGAAAAGTATTTTAATTACAAATTAGAGGTGCATAAGATTGTGAATCAAAAAAAGACGGGTGAAACTGAAACAAACTCTTATTGAACTTTTTCGCAATTTTTTATGCATACTTCCGCATCCGCAAGATTGCGGCCTCCATTGAGTGATTTGGTGCGTCAAAGCTTGGATTTCTCAAAGGATCCAGCAAAATCTGGCTTTTCAACATAATACGTACGTGTTCATTCACAACACCGGCTTCGCTGGTTATTATGCATACTTCCGCATCCGCAAGATTGCGGCCTCCATTGAGTGATTTGGTGCGTCAAAGCTTGGATTTCTCAAAGGATCCAGCAAAATCTGTTTTTTCAACATAATACGTACGCGTTCATTCACAACACCGGCTTCGCCTGCTACTCGTACCTTACTGCAAAGCCGCAATGAGCCTGCGAAGCCAAAGCCTCTTGCCACCACTTTATCCATCACTATGGCATCAGTAGGTTAGGTAGTTAGTAGTGGGTAGGTGTAGTAGGTACCGTACCGAGTTCAAAATGACACCATTTGCATTCTGGATGAGATTAAAATTTATGAAATCTCCTTCTTGATTAATTCGATGAATTCCGTCTCAACTTCGGATATTTCCGGTCGTGAAAAACTATCCCCTGCAGCCGCGAGATTTCTAAAAAAGAATTCTTCGTCAATTTTAGAATATTTGATGCCCTTTTCAGTGTCCGAAACGCGGTAATAATCTTTTTTGAAATATTTTTTCAAATGCTCGAATCTCATTGGTTCCGGTAATTGGAGACGATTTTCGTTGAAGATAACCCTGGCCCTGGTGGGCCCGGGGAGCGAAGTTGGTCTTAAAGTATTTTAATTACAAATTAATAATTATAATGATAATAAAGGAGTCTTATATAGCCCCATCAAGCAGAGTAAACGACCCTCATGGCGCATTACATTATCATGCCAACGCACACACACCGCACACACATACACAAACATACACACACACAGACACACCTTCACTCTTGCCCTATTTCTCTCCATCCCCATTAAACACCCACAGATGTGTACTCCCCCTCCTCCTACCCTCCCTCCCCCACACATATACACAGACATATTCTCGATCTCAGTCCCACCTCAAACCAAAGGGAAAACAGGACTTAGACTTTGAAAGACTTGTGAAACAGATAGGTTTTGAGGGAGGTTTTAAAGGCAGGAAGAGAGTCAACATGTCGAACAGAGGAAGGCAAGTCATTCCAGAGCAGAGGTGCAGCAAAGGAAAAGGATTTCTCACCAAACGACTTGGTGCTGGTGCGCGGCGGCTCTAAGGTCATAGAGTCATCGCTTGAACAAAGCCGTCGCCGAGGTTCATAGAGAGTGAGCAAATCGGAGAGATAGTGAGGTCCCGTTCCACACAATGATTTATAACATAGTGTGCCAATTTTGTTGCACAACAAATTAGAGGTGCATAAGGTTGTGAATCAAACAAAGACGGGTGAAACAAACTCCTATTGAACTTTTTCGCAATTTTATTATGCATACTTCCGCATCCGGAAGATGGCGGCCTCCATTGAGTGATTTGGTTTTTGAAATATTTTTTCAAATGCTCGAATCTCATTGGTTCCGGTGTTTGGTGACGATTTTCGTTGAATATAACCAGGCCCGTGCGGGCCGAGGTTGGTCTTAAAGTATTTTAATTACAAATTAGAGGTGCATGAGATTGTGAATAAAAAAAAGACGGGTGAAACAAACTCCTATTGAACTTTTTTCAAATTGTTATGCATACTTCCGCATCCGCAAGATGGCGGCCTCCATTGAGCGATTTGGTGCGTCAAAGCTTCGAAATTCTCAAGGGATCCAGCAAAATCTGGTTTTTCAACATAATACGTACGCGTTCATTCACAACACCGGCTTCGCCGGCTATTATATTGTGGAAACTGTAGAAAGCACTTCAATTTATTGCAAAGACATCCACTGAACTCTACATTATCTCACAGACCAATTTATTGAATAAATTGGAACACACATGTGTGGAGAAGGTTGTTTGTCATACACCAAGCTCGCTTCTGAAACAGCAAAGTTAAATTCTCATATATATACAAAACTCCAATGTAGGTTTACAAAACCCTCAGTTAATCAGCAACAAGCAGCTTCTGATTACATCTTGGTTTCAGCTGAGTTGTCAAGTCACATGATCTGATATATGCCTTGGTTGGCCCAAGCTAAGCAGAACAGGCATTTTGGGAAAAGAGGTAACTGTTGCAATCGGCATGTGCATATAAGCTAATTCCAATAAGTATATGTAGCAAGCATTTCTTGCTGCCTACAGCAAGAACAATAGTTCTTTATATTCACTTCTTCAAGGAAACAGATTTATTTACACTTTTATTGTTCTAAATCAAAATTTCTGAAACCATCATACCACACTGGTATTCCCCCCGTGAGTTTTATTTAGTTTCACCCACAATATAATATTCCGGACACCTTTGGAAGAAAGCTTTATATTTCATACATTTATTAAATTTCAAATTTAAGCAGATTGTGAAGTACTCTCAACGGTCCCGGATATACGTCATGTTTATTATTATTATTAGGGGTCACGGTAAGCAGTAATACACATTATATCAAAAGGACAAAGCATGCATGTGCTATCATCCTGATATATACTTCTGCCAGCATGGCCTCAAAATTCTACAATCTGCGAAATTCTACGATATCATCAAGATGTATAATCCCTCAAAAACATCAGATTTCTGCCAAACTTATTTTAGTGCAAGTGTAACAGCTTCAGGTGCATCCATTCTAACAATCACGTGTAACATAAATAAACCACACAGGAAATGCGTCATCTTGCCTGCACATCCGTATGTGTAATCACTGGTTACCGCTGCCTGCAGAACGCACAGAACGATGCGATTTCATTTTTAAACATCTATTTTTTCATCAGATTTATTTTAGTTTGGTGGAGGACCTGGAGGGACATCTAAAAATATAAATATAAGTCGGGTAGACCCCACAAATAAGCTGTTCCCAAAGGGGACAGCACACAAGGCAAAGTGGTAGAATGAATTGCATTTAGCACCCCAAAGCGATACACGGCCTTGCGGCGGTTATTTTAAAATAAATTTGAATTGTTCACAAATTTCACCGAATCTTAATCTAATTTAGCGACTACCAGAAATGAAAACTGAAATCGAATTGGAGTTAACATGAGGGTGTGAAGCCATCAGGAAGGAAAAATACATTTTACCAAAGGAAATTATCCACAAGCTCCAATTATCCACCCTACTTTACAGTAGATGTGATCAAATAAATGCTTTTCTTTAAATATTTTATCAAATTCTTTATTAGCATTAATACGAGTTGTAATTTCTTCTTCACTAATACTAGTATCTCTGCTTTTCATACGTTGTCGTTGAGTTTCTTCATCAACATCAAAACCAAATGATAAAATCTTAACTCCATTGTCACTCCGATGTTTCATAATTTCCCATTCTTTCTGGATTAGTTTCTAAAATCCCAAGACCGTTAGATTTTACTTTATTTAACTCACTCTTACAATATGAATATTTTGTCGTGCCAAGAGAGACATCCTCAAATATTTGACCTTCGTTCCTCAATCACCGATGTTCCTTGTTGAAATGTAGTAATAATCTTCACCTTCTACTTCTCCTTGTCACATTGCTCTGGTTGTTGTAGATACAATATGAATTATAGGTTGTTTAAAAAAAAAAAAATTACAATCTTCATTTTTACTATTCAAGAGCTTAGGTTTATGAATGTTTTTTCCTGCAGCAGATTTACCCACAAGATTAATAATAATTGTTGTCATTTATGTAATTATTCATAAAATAAAAAATATATCAGTTAGTATCTCATCTTGTTTCACAACAATATATTTATATTTTCCAGTCATGTGTTTCATATAATCCTCAAATTTATTTTTACTACATAATGTAGAACAATTATCTCTCCAAAAGTTATTTACATCTATTGAATTTATCTTGAATAAAATAAACGTATTGGCATTGTTTCTTATTGAGCGGCGAGGTAGTTGAAGTATGATTGACTGAGATAAACACAATTACAAGAAGAATGTCTCCATCTTGTATCGTCGCTATCCATAACCATTTGATTTCTCATTAACACAAACATCAAAGATAACGAGGTTCTTTTTTGATTTATCTAAATCTTGGGGTGAAGGTATATCATCCGTATTATCACTGAGAATAAAAGTTATGGGTTTATGTTTTGATTTCTTTTTTGTATCACAAAATAGTTGTATTACATCTTCAATGTTGTAATCATTTAGTTTGTTTTCAAGTTTATTTAAACCGATTATGTCTTCTTTTTGAAGACCCGCATTAAAACCTTGTGATAGTATTTGATACTCAGGTCGAAAACTTGACTTTGTGAAAATTATTAAATTATCATAATATAAACAGTTGGGAGTAAGGAGCATCTTTAAAAGCCAACAGGTTTTTCCACAGCCGCTTGAACCAACTATTATACATCTTAAAGAATTTGGAAGATTTTTATGGTTGTTAAATTTTATCTGGTTTTCCCAATTGGGTAAAAAAATCATTCATTTATATATTTGGAAAACAAGTCATCCAATTTTTTTGCAGGCTTTTTAAGAAACTCTATATTTTATCCTGAATGCAGGTTTAATTTCAAGATAATACAATATTTTATTTATATAATATCTTGTGTTGATATTTCCATGAAAATGACAATTTTGATTAGCAAATAACATCAATCCTTGAAACATCATCCTAATTTTATCAATCTCTTCCGTTGTAAGGAAAGGTGTATTATCAACCTCATACTTGATGTTCATTTCTCTTATTAATCTTGTAAAGTAATTCATTTTTGGTGTAATTTTAAAATAGTTATGTTTGTTTTTATATTTTTTATCATCATTAATTAAAAGATAAACACATAATAAACATTGTTTTTGGGCTTTCGACTCTGTGTTTAATCCCACTCTATCACAAGCCGGACAATTATTTAATTTATCATATGAAGTATTGGGGAATTGAAGAAGCTCAACATCTGATATATCATTTGGATTCATGGTATTTATATAGTAAAAGATTACTTAAACTAAAAATCATCTTCACTATAATCGGTGCTTTCATAATCATCATCATCTATAAAACTACTTTAATAGCTATCATTAGAACACAAACTTTCAGTATCTTCACTGTCTTGTGAAGATAAAGTTTCACTAACACTGTCATTACTGTCATCATCCTCAAAGTCTTCACTTGAATAATGACGTATTTAATTAGTAGAAAAAACTTTACCATCTATATCCACATACTTTTTTTCATTAACAGATTCGATTACTATATTTATAATATTAAAGGTAATTTTAAAATGGTCCCTAACTACAATTGAGCGGAATGACATTTCTCCTGTTACATTAACCTCATTCATTTCATCAAGATTATCATCTTTATGGTTATTAAAGAATATAGAAATTTCACCGTTTAGAGCCATTAGTTTTATCCTCCTTTTCAGTAGCTTCAGTAAAAAGAGTTTTCTTTTTTGATACTTTAACATCTTTCAATACCTCCTCTAGTCTACTATAAATCTCTATAAACAGGGGTGATACTTTCTTCATAACCACTTTAATTGATGGTTTTCCAAAGATAGAAAATGCCCTTCCTTTAAAGGGGATTGAGGAACTCATATTTTCTTTCATAATAGGTTTAATCCAAAAGTTATGATAATCATCTTTGTTCAATTTTACATCAGTACAATATATTTCAGTATCCTTTTTAAATGAGGAGATTGATTGAAATTTGTCTTTAGTGTTTGATACTTATATTTATTCAGTTGATATCAATATACTCATATATTTATTCAGCAAAAAAGTAAATGTTGCCAATAAATCAATGGAAATATATTTTACTATAATCTTAAAATGTTATGTGGCTCAGGAGGGTCTCAGAAGAGATCATTAAGAGAGGTTTATCATTTCATATTGGCTCAACAGCAATACCTAAACCAAGAGTTAAATTCCAATGGAATGTTTGTGAATATTCTAGATGGTGATTCTGCTTTTAAGAAAATCAAGTTATTTCCGAAATTAAAACAGGATAAAATATTCGTTGGGTCTTTATATGAGTAGTGTTACGGATTCGGCACTAATTATTGTTGGTATTGTTATTATTGTTGGTTCTCAGTAAGGGTTATTGTGGTTAAAAGGTTTAAAAGCGCTCATGATGAAAATGATGCCGGAAATGGGATAGCGCACCGGAAGAGGTGGAGCGAAGAGGAAGAGGCGTGAGGAGATCGTGAAAAGACGTTTTTGTGGAAGCTCCGGACCGAGCGGTCGAACGTACAGTGCGGTTGAACTTTGCGTCCTTGAAAGGAAGTTCGTGCGATAGGTGTTATCGCCGGAGTGCTGTGGAGCCTGGGTAGTCGGGTATCTGCATGGAGGTTCCGGAGTATCCTTGCCTCAAAGCCCCGGCTCGAGTGAAAGCCGTCCGCCATTTCGCCACGTGCGCTACCTTCAGTGAAAAGATTTTTGTCGCGTCGGCCGGGCATTATTCCCCGGTGGGTTGCCGGGGACGGCTGTGCCAGAAAGTGGCTTTTGGAGGACTATAAGGAGACTCGCTGATTGAACCGCAAACGTGTAGGTCGGAGCGCATCTTTGGGAGGGTTTCCATTCCACCGCTATTTTGTGGGGTGTTGAACCACGTGACCTCTGGGTTGCTTCGATCGTCCACGCCTCAATTGATTTTGATCGGACATTGATCCAATGATCGCTGGAGCGAATCGACTTCGCCTTGGAGGGGTACAGAGACATTGGGGGAGTGCTGTGAGTTTGGGTAAAGGACTAGATAAGGTGGTACCATCTTCAGATAGGGATTGTAGGGTGAATTGCTATGATTATTTGTGTCATGATTCCGGTGTGATTTATAATATATTATTGTTTGTTCATAACCCTTGGTGTGGTGTCATTATTGATTTGATTGATTTGATTGTTTCATTGAGGGTTTCATTATGGATTAATTTCAACCAAGGGTAACATATCTTTCTGCCGGGGACCCTCTCGGGGTTCGGAGGTTTACCGAGACCAGGGGATAGGGGAGGACCCCATAACAGTAGCTACCATATAAAACACGATGTGTGTGTTCATTGTGTGTGTAAAGTGTGTGTGTAAAACACACTGCCTTTTATTTTTTATAGATTCTAATAAAAAATTTGATTTTTTATTCGAAGATTGTAAATGAGAAGATTGTAAATCAAAATATGTGATTGGTTTAAAGCTAATAGGCTGTCTGTTAACTCAAATAAAAGTAATTATATTGTCTTTAGTACAAAAAAAAAGAAGTAAAATATAATGATTCAACGACGGCAAATGTCCGTTTCAAATCTGATTCAATTTCGAGAGTTTAAGAGACCAAGTTCTCGGGGTATATAATGATTCCAAACTTTCTAAGAAATATATTGCATTTGAATTGTTTGTTTGTTACTTGGCAAAAAAAAAAAAAAAAAGTTGCAAGTATGTTGATCACTCCTGTTTGTGTGTGTGTGTTTGTTTGTTTGTGTGTGTGTTTGTGTGTTTGTTTGTTGGTTTGTGTGTTTGTCCGCTCACTTATGCTTGCCTACAGGTCACAGTTTTTAACTGATCTTCACGAAACTTCTCTAAATGGTAGGGTTCGTGGCCCGACAAAATCATATTTACGTTTGAGGTCAAAAGGTCAAAAGGTCAACATAGGCCAAAGGTCTATGGTAGGGCCCCCAAATATTCCTACAGGTCGCACAAGATCTGCCAGCAACCCTCTGATGGTTAAACTGCCGAAATCTCGGCTCTCTGCTCACCTTCACTCTTTCATTCCTCTTTTCTCCCGCCTCTGGAACAAACTCCCTCACTCCCTTCAATCCCACTCCTCCCTCCAGGTCTTTAAAACAGCTGTTCACCACCATCTCTTATCTTCCCCCATCCAAAACCTTGATCTTTTCTACCCCCGCTAATTCACCCCAGATCCACCTTGTTTGAAATTCCAACTTCTTTCCTGGAAGTCCTGGCAGTGTCCATATGTTTTATACCTCTCCCACCGCCCCCTTCCCATGCCCCCCCCCCCCAAAGCCCTCGCCCTCTCTCAGATCTCTCGATGTCTCCATGTCTCTCGGTCCCTGCTCTCAAATGTTATGTTTGTGTCCTTCCCTCTCTCTCCCCATCTTGTCTACCGCTCCCGATGTTATATGTTTTATGTGTCGGTTTGTCTTTCTGTGTGATTAATGTTCGCTCTTTCACGAGCCTCGATCTTGTATACAAAAAAAAAAAAAAAAAAAAGAAAAAAAAAAAAAAAAAAAAAAAAAAAAATCAACAGCAATTTCAAATTTCTAAAATCCTCAATTTTCATCCGATTGACTTGAAATTTGAATAGGATTTTCATATCGGCTAACTGAATTTAACCACTAAGTATTTTTGAGATCAGTGTAGGCCAAAAGGTCGACATCGGCCAAAGGTCAACCACTTTTTTTCAAATTTCTAAAATCCTCAATTTTCATCCGATTGACTTGAAATCTGAATAGGATTTGCATATCAGCTCATTGACACCAACCACCAACTAGTTTTGAGGTCAACATGGGCCAAAAGGTCAACATAGGCCGAATTTCTAAAATTGTCAATTTTCATCCGATTAACTTAAACTTTGAAGACGATTTGCATATCAGGTCACTGAATTCAACCACTAATTATTTTTGAGGTTAAAAGTATGCTATGCTGAGTGCCATGCTACTTTGTTCTGTTTTTGCCAAGTGTCACTCTATGAGTGATTTTTAATCTGCCTGTTTGTCTGTCCACACAGAATAAATATGATTTTCTCTGCAACCGTTGGTCCGATTGAAAGGAAATTTTCACCATGGGTGAAACTCCAACTGTATAATTTTTAAATTATAATTATGACGTCATACGTCACGTGGTATGGCCGCCATCTTGGAAAAAACGAAAAACTCTGCACCTCTATATCTCCATAAATGCTGCATAGAAAAAAATGAGACATGGCTCATTGTAAAGAACTCTCCATGGGGAATAAAATATATTAATGATGATGTATCTGATTGCTCTTTCTTGTTATAATACTGCGAGTGCCTGTAAATATGAACTTTTTAAATATTATACTTTAAATTAATGCTGACTCGGTCACATAATGGTTTGAGCTTTGTCCCTTAGTCTGGGTCGTTGGTTGTTTTTCTCAAAGCCAAGTAATTCCAGAGATTTTAAGAATGCTACATGCTGCTTTCTTGCTTCATGCTCGACACTTAAAAACGGATAGAGCATGGAGAAACAACCATAGGTTGGCAATAGTTGTGCAGGTTTATATGGACCTACTGACCTCCTGCTTTGAAGTTACTTATCATTGAACTAGTATTATTATTCACTTTATCTTCACTTTATCTTGAGGAAAACACTTTATCTTTTATTTCAGGAGAAATAGTTGAAAGAACCAAAGTGTCAGTGATTGCAGTTTTCAGTTCAGAAAGTGCATTTGCTCCATTTGTTGAGGAACTTTGGAAAAGAAACATTACAGGAAAGATATGGATTGCTAGTGAAACTTGGGCAACTTTCCAACCATTCACTTCTGAACGTCTGGCACACATATTTCAAGGGACCATTGGTTTTGCTCTCCGGCATGGTTCAATACCTGGTTTTTATGAATTTCTTGTCAATCTCCGACCAGTCTTCCAAAATGAACTTTACAAACGGAACAAAGACATCGATCAAAATATATTTGAAACATCAAGGGAAAAACACAAAAATACCGTTTTTATTGCTGCAAGTGTAACAAGAAGTAAATGCAAATCTGGATCATGTTTCCCAAATGTTAAACGTGAATTCAACAAAAATCAGACAAAGCTTCCTATTAGGAAACGTGATGATAAAAACGAAATCCTTAGTTGGGATGTCCCCACATCAGACTTAAACAACAGGACAAAGGAGGCAGCAATAAAATAAAACGTTGTGTTCTGTGTGATGCGTCTTAGGTCGATCAGCAGTCAGGTCCGTTCACATTGTCCAGGTGCGGCTCCGGCATCGGCGCAAGCAGGCCTCGACGCACGCCCATCCACTAGGCCCCAAAAAGGAATCCCACGCGAAGCGAGTGACTGGGCGTGCAACCTGCCTCCACAGCCGTGCAACGTCCTCTCGGATTTGGCATGGCCCTCCGATGCACCCAACGTTCATGGCGAGAGGGTCAAAGGTGAAGGGACCAAACGAGCAGGGCTAGGCAAGGGCAGAAGAACAAGGGCAAGAAGAAGGGTCGATACAGAGGTCCGGGCAGGATAGATCCAGGGACGAGAAGGGAAAACGTCGGCTCGCTCGTCGTTTTGTCAATCGCCTCGTGACATAAGCCCTCTCTCTCTGCCAATCAGTGCATCGCTTCATCGTGGTCTTCCGCGTCCTCACACGTCACCGGCGCTTCTCCTTCAATCAGTGCGTTGCTTCCTGTTGTTCCCTCGCACCCTCCTCACTGATTGGCCGAGCGTCCCGCGCCTTTGGTGTTAGTGTCATTGGTCGGTGGCCAATCAGTGTCGCATGTCCTTCATCTTCCTTCCTCTCTAATCGGTGCCCCGGTTGTTACTTGCCCCTCCCCTGGCCAATCACGAGTTCTCCTGGGCGTGGCTCCTGGCCTGCCTGAGCGATGTTTGCTCATCATGCCGGCATTGTGCACGGCCGCTTTTTTTTCTTTTTTTTCCTTTTTTTGTATACTGAATCGAGGCTCGTGAAAGAGCTAACATTTATTTCACAAACAAATCAACCAGACAAACAAAATATATAAAAAGAGGGAGCGGAAGACAAGATGGGGAGAGAAGGGGAAGCACACAAACACAACATTTGAGAGCAGGGAGATGTGTGGGAGGGAGAGGGCTTGGGGGGAGGAGGCGTGGGAAGGGGGGGGGGGGGTGGGAGAAGTATAAAACACAAGGACACCAAGGACTTCCAGAACAGAAGTAGGTATTTCAAGAAAGTGGCTTTGAGGTGAAATTAGCGGGGGTAGAAAAGATCAAGGTTTTGGATGGGGGAAGATAAGAGATCGTGGTGAACAGCTGTTTTAAAGACCTGGAGGGTGGAGTGGGATTGAAGATAGTGAGGGAGTTTGTTCCAGAGGCGGGAGAAAAGAGGAATGAAGGAGTGAAGGTGAGCAGAGAGTCTTGATTTTGGCAGTTTAACCATAAGAGGGTTGCAGGAAGATATTTTGCGACCTGTGGGAATATTTGGGGGACAGAGCCCAGAGAGAGCTGGGGGGGCAAGGCCGGTAGAAGACGATAGATGGAGGAGTCGGTAGAAGACGGAAAGACCACCAACCTGCCTGCGGTGAGTGAGTGAAAGGCCGTTGGAGTTAGATTCATCGCGGGAGATTCCAATGATTCTGAACGTTTTGGTTTCAACAGCGTGAAGACGAGCTAGGTGTGAGGCAGGAGCACCAGCCCAGAGGGGAGAGCAGTATTCCATTGAGCTGCAGATGAAAGCCTTGTATGTGGTGAGGAGCTCAAGTGTGCCAATGAAGGACTTCACACGATGCAGGATGCCCAGTCGGCGACTGGCTTTGGAGGCCAGATTTGAAATGTGGTTTTCCCTTGAAAAATCGTGGCAGATAGTGACAACCAAAAGCTTGAGTGACAGAACTTCTTGGAGAGGATTATTCAGAAAGTGGATGGGAGGGTTGTCCAGTCGTTCTTTTCGGAGAGACATCGTAAGAGTGTGAGATTTGTCAGGATTGAAACACATGTTCCACTTGTTTGCCCAATCTGTGATTTTGTCCTGGTCTGCAGAGAGTGAGGAGGCTGCAGACTGCCAATCTGAGGGATTAGGAATGGAGCGACAGAGAGTGGAGTCATCAGCAAAGAGATAGAGAGGATTTTCAAGAGAGTCAGAGAGATCATTGATGAAGACCAGAAAAAACACAGGGCCCAGAACACTGCCTTGGGGAACTCCAGACAGAACAGGCAGGGAAGATGAGAGAAATCCATTCAGGGCCACACGTTGCCTACGACTAGAGAGGAAGTCCACCAGCCATGCATGGAGATTTCCATGGATACCAAAGGAGGAGGGTTTGGTGAGCAGAGCGGGGTGCCAGACCGTATCGAAGGCACGTGATAAGTCGTGATATGTCAATGGAGACAGCTCTAATTTCCTGTTTGGCATTGAGGACCTCCATCCATTGTTGAGAAAGCAGCATGTCCAGAGTAGAGTGACCAGGTCTGAAACCAAATTGATGATCAAAGATCAAGCCATTGGAGAAGAGGAAAGATGTCATATCTGAAGCAATGATGGATTCCATGACTTTGCTGATAATTGGGAGAAGGCTGATTGGTCTGTAGTTGCTAGGATCTGTTTTTCCACATTTTTTGTGCAAAGCGGTGATGTTGTCTGATTTCCAAGCAGATGGCAAATGACCTTGAGCAAAAGAGAGGGTGAAGAGAACAGAGAGATGGAGTGAAAGTGAAAGAGCGGAAGAACAGGATTTTAGGACCCGTGGGCTGATGCCGTCATGTCCAGTTGCAGAATCAGTCGAGGGTTGACAGAAACTTTTCCACCTTGTCAGGAGGAAAGGACACAGAGTCCAGGAGCAGCAGGGTACGACTGGGTATGGTGGGTACAGAGAGGGATTGGTTTGGGACACAAGATTTAGAGGCAAACACAGAGTTGAGGCATTCAGCTTTTTCACGTGCGGAGTCAGCCGTGTAGCCGTTTGAGGTGAGGGAGGGGATGGAGGGGGAACAAACACCAGAAACAGATTTGACCAGATGCCACCAGGATTTGGAAGGGGGAGGCAGATAAGAGAGTTCGGTTTGAGAATGGAGAGATATTGTTTCCTGGCTCTCCTGAGGGTGGACACACACTTGCTTTGGGCTTTGTGAAAGGAAATGAGATTTCCTTCTGTTGGATTTGCTTTCCAGGAGACGAAAGCAATTTGTTTCTGTGCAACAGCCTCACCACAAGAATCCGTGTACCTTGGACGGGAGGAAGGGTATGACAACTGAAGACGAGATGGGATAAATCTGTGGCTGAGAGAGAGCAATTTACTTTGGAAGAATTCCCAGGATGAGTTGATGTCAGAGGCGGTAGGGATGGGAGACCAGTCCAGATGATTGATGGCTGCTTGAAGGCCGTGCCAGTTGGCCTGAGTGAAATGCCAGACTTGTCGACGCTGAGGCGGCTCTCTGAGAATGGTCAGAGAGATGTCCACTCTAACTAGCACATGATCAGATGAGCCGCTTGGAGCAGAAGAAGTGCAGCAGACATTTTCAGGGAAGTTAGTCATAACCAAGTCCAGAACAGAAGATGCTCCGTTGACTGAGATCCGGGTTGGGAAATTGACAGATTGTGTCAGTCCCAGTGAGTCGCAGAAGTCCTTTGCTGAAGAGCCATGGCTGGTGAGAGAGGGGACCCACACCCAGCCAACTGGCATGGTGACAATTGAAATCACCACATATGAGGAAGAGAGAGTTGGGATGGGAAGATAGAAGTTGGTCCATATTATCAGACAGCGAGATGTAGATGGAGTCATCACTGTTTGGTGGACGGTACAATACACATATGAACAAGATGTGGGAGCGAAGGGGAAGCCGTAGCCAAAGGTATTCTTGGGGGTGAGGTGGAGAGAGGGCAGTGCAGGGCGAGTGAGGAAGAGAGTTTTTAATAAAAATAGCAACCTACCTCCAGGACGAGGCTCAGGTCTTTCATACCGGAGGAGGCAGTAACATGGGAGAGATACCAAGAATCAGAGACATCATGAAGGAGGAAAGATTCTGTTAAGCAGATCACGTCTGGTTTGTCAGAAGCAACCTGTATGGAGAGATCAGTCTAGTTTGAGCGAAGGCCCCGGATGTTTGAGGTCCATACGGTTAATGAAGAGGAAGGGGAAGCATCGGATACAGAACAAGGGGGGGGGGTGGGTAGGGTAAGATGTGGAAGAGGAGGAAGAGGTAGGGAGAGCTGTTGAAGGTGTGTCAGAGATTTCAGAATAGCTTGGAGAAAGGGAAGAATGGGGCGGACAAACGGTTTGATAGTGATTGGGTGAGGCACAGTGAGGTGTTATTTGAGGAGGGGGAATAGCGAGGCAGAAGGTTGGGGGAGATGAGGGTGAAAGTTGGAAGGGGGAAGAAGCGGGGAGGATGCTTTGAGGAGGAGGGGTGAGAGGGGAGTCTAGGATGGGAGGAGCGAGGGAGAGTCTCAGAGGGGAGGGGTGTGGGGGGAGTTTAGGAGGGAAGGGTTAGGGGGGGGGGAGATTTGAAAGGGATGGGTGATGGGGAAGATTTGGAGGGGAGGGGCAAGGGGGAAGATTTGAAAGAGATGGGTGATGGGGAAGATTTGGAGGGGAGGGGCAAGGGGGAAGATTTGAAAGAGATGGGTGATGGGGAAGATTTGGAGGGGAGGGGCAAGGGGGAAGATTTGAAAGGGATGGGTGATGGGAAAGATTTGGAGGGGAGGGGCAAGGGGGAATATTTGAAAGAGATGGGTGATGGGGAAGATTTGGAGGGGAGGGGCAAGGGGGTAGATTTGGAGGGGAGCAGTGATGGGGAGGTTTTGGAGGGGAGGGGTGATGTGGAAGTTTTGGAGGGAAGGGGCAAGGGGGAAGATTTGAAAGGCATGGGTGATGGGGAAGATTTGGAGGGGAGGGGCAAGGGGGAATATTTGAAAGAGATGGGTGATGGGGAAGATTTGGAGGGGAGGGGCAAGGGGGTAGATTTGGCAGGGAGGTGTGATGGGGAAGTTTTGGAGGGGAGGGGTGATGGGGAAGTTTTGGAGGGAAGGGGTGATGGGGAAGATTTGGAGGGGAGGGGTGAGATTGGATTTTGAAAGGGGTACGATTAATGGGAAACGAACATTTATTGCAAAATGAGTTTCTTGAGACCTTCGAGTCAAAAATACGTTTGAGGACGTTGAAGGAGGGGTGGAGTGCAGGAGCGTTTTGGGAATGTAGAAAAAAGGAACTGTAAGAGATGGAATTTTTTTTTGGAATGAATAGATTTGGTGAGCAAGTCGAAAGCATCCTTTTATAGAATAAGAAGAAAAAGGTGTTATAATATACGACAGAATACAGTTCTTCAGGGGAAAGTTTAAACATTTTAAACAACGTGATCACGAACAACGTGATCGAAGAACGAACAAACAAATAAGAACAACGAATAAACGAATAAGAACAGAGAAGGAATTTTTTCTAAATTTTTTTTGATTGTTTTTGAATGCTTCCGGTCTGTTTGTCCAGTCAGGTTTTATTATGAGAGGGAAGTTAATTGGTGTGTATGCTAATGGGCCTAACTAATGTATATGAGTGCATTGCCATATGGGACACCGGAATGATCACAGAGGGGACGACATACAATGGAATCTTATCCTTATGCCCTAATTCTGGTTAACAAGCCCCGACCCTCGTGGCAGGGACAAAGACATAAGCTTAATCCGACATTCGGTCTACAGAACTTATTACATCAAGATTCCCTATCACGACAGCCGGAGCATAATACCTATGCAGATCTACCTGGATCTATATATCCCCCTACCCAAAATTCATAAAAATATGTTATTTATTTATTTGGCATGGGGGCAGTGTACTTTGAATGTATATTAAGTTGTTATTCATTGATTTTGGCTTGTAGACCTTGCTTGTTCTATTGCATTTTTATGGCTGACAGGATAGGCCAGAGATATATACGCTTCCCTCTAAGCTGCACAGTGTGGGTTTGAATCCCGATGCAGCGATAAACTTTCCTGGCGTTTTGCAGGTCGGGCGATTTATAAATGTGTGGCATCCCTCGGGTGGGCATTAAACAGTCCCTCCCATCTTCCGACATTAGTTGTTGGACATTAAAGATCCCACGATGTCCTTCATGAAGAGTAGGTGCACTATTGATGGCACCATGAACAAATTACAAATTCCTGCCCTAACCTTAGTCAAACATCATATCTCGCCAGCTGGTTAGAAAAAGACTTGGTGAAAGGTTACCACGGCCAACCCCACAAGAACGTGGGAATAATTGTGGCCATTAACCCTTCGATGCAGGCGTCAGAAATCCTACATAAACGCAGCCATTGGGCCTCGGAGGCCTAACGGATGTATTTGTTTAATGTTTATTTATTTATTTTTTTATAGATTTTTTTTCCTTTCATATTCTTTTTAAAACCAAGTCGATGCTCATGAATGTGTATTTGCTCAGAAATTGTGAATCATTGATCCTAATTATTTGGAAGAATCCCATACAAGTAATGAATAATTATTTTTTTTGCAAAAAAAAAAACAATTTGGGGGGGTTTTCAAAAATTTTTATCCAAAAGGTTGAGGTTCATGGAGGAGTATTTGCTCAAAAAATATGATTCACTGATCCTTTTATTTCGAATGTATATGTCCACAACATTGTCAAAAATGTTGTGGACATATACACTGTCTTCTAGCGACTCCTCTCCGGCCTTGCTCCTCCAGCTCTCTCTGGGCTCTGTCCCCAAAATATTCCTAAAGGTCGCACAAGATCTGCCTGCAACCCTCTTATGGTTAAACTGCCAAAATCAAGACTCTCTGCTCACCTTCTCTCTTTCATTCCTCTTTTCTCCCACCTCTGGAACAAACACCCCCACTCCCTTCAATCCCACTCTTCCCTCCAGGTCTTTAAAACAGCTGTTCACCACCATCTCTTATCTTCCCCCATCCAAAACTTTGATCTTTTCTACTCCCACTAATTTCACCCCAAATCCTCTTTTTTGAAATACCAACTTCTTTCCTGGAAGTCTTTGGTGTCCTTGTGTTTTATACTTCTCCCACCCCTCCCCCCCCCCCCTTCCCACGCCGCCTTCTCCCAAGCCCTCTCCCTCCCACACATTCCCGATGTCCCTCACAAATGTTGTGTTTATGTGCTTCCCCTTCTCTCCCCATCTTGTCTACCGCTCCCCTTTTTATATACTTTGTTTGTTTGTCTGTTTGATTTGTTTGTGTGATAAATGATAGCTCTTTCATGAGCCTCGATTATGTATACAAAAAATATATATATATCCTACACCAATGCAGTCCTGGGAGGCCCGGGCATTTTATTTACTTATTATGATTATGTGTAATGTGTAATTTGTAATGTGTAATGGGTAATGGGTAATGTGTAATGGGTAATGTGTAAAGTGTTATGAATGAAGGTTTTACCTGGTATCTGAATGAAATATTTATATATTTATTCCATCTAATTATTTATATCCAAGTTATAGGAGCATACAAGAAGGCTCATGCAAAGGAAAAAAATTATATAACATGGATATAACAAAGAAAAATTATGAGGCGCCCCTAATGCCCCAGGTCTGCTTTAGTGTTGTGAATGAAGAATGAAGATTTTCCCACGAACCTGAATTCAAATTTTCATATTTTTGTCACTGAATTATTTGTAACCAAGTTATCGAAGCATATAATGAGGCTCATATCAAGAAAATAATGACATAACCTAGTAGTACAACAACATTTATGTGGGGCCTTGAAGGCCCCAGGCCTGCATTAGTGTCGGATTTTTGGGTTATAAGTGAAGAATGAAGATTTTTCCACAAGCCTGAATCTAATTTTTTTAATTTATGTCACTGAATTTTGTGTAAGAACATAAAGGTCGGTGAAACTGAGGCTCATTCCCAAAAAAAATTGTACAACATAGATTTTTGCAACAAAAAAAACCTTGTGGGCCTCTGAGGCCCAATCACTGCACCAAGGGTTAAAGAAGAGGAAGATTATATCACCATATTATTGTATTATTATTATATTATCTCTGTAATATTGATTTCTTAAATTTCATTTATTCTTCAATGAAAATTGCAGCTGTTATATTATATAAAGAAAGTCACATTTAAAGTTAACAAAGGAGAGACGTTTTTTTTTGACAACAATGCAGACCCGCCAGCAGTATATGAGATTGTGAACTGGCAGAAAAACACTGAAGGTGATTTGGATTTCAAAGTTGTTGGTATTTTTGATTCATCTTATCCACAAGAGAAGCAGCTTCGTATTGTTTCAAGTGAACTTATGTGGAACGATGGTACACCAAAGGCAAGCGTGAATTTCCTTAATATCAAGGAAACTTAATTTTCCAGTTTTTGAACTCTTGGATCCTTCAAAGTGTAAACATAGGATTGGACACCAATTGTCCATTAATATACCTTTTTAAAATATTTGCAATTATTCCCTTTGTTTTCAAGGTTCCGAGCTCTTTGTGCAGCAATTCCTGCCAACCAGGAACACGAAAGGCTGCCCAGAGAAGAAACCCATTATGTTGTCATGATTGTATTGCTTGTTCACAAGGACAATTCTCGAATGAGACAGGTAAAATAAACACGGTGGTTAATATAATTTGACAAAAGACACATATTATGTAAAGTCAATAAATGAAAGGTTATTCAGGTATTTGTACCATTCGGTACTATTTACCACAGCTAATGCATTGACATTTTGCACCATTATTTACTCTCTACATTGTTGTATTTGTTGTAGAATTGCATTTTTACCTCCGCCACCGAATGTGGATGGAGGTTATGTTTTCACCCGTGTCTGTTTCTTTGTCTGTCTGTCTGTGAACAAGATATCTCAAAAAGTTGTGGACGGATTCAGTCACTATTTGGTGGAGAGGTTGGGTGTGCCGCACAGACAAAAAGTTAAAAATTTGGCGAGGATCCGGATCTGGATCTGACATTTTAAAATCGATTTTTCTTTACTTTGAGTGATTGGACTAAAATCGATACATCCAGATCCGGATCCGACCCATCAGCGGATACAAAACAAACTGTTCAGCCTGGTGGAGGTATGTTCTCTACCGAGTGCCGTTCTTGTTCCAATTGATTTAATACCCAGCCCATACGAAGCGAAAAGCGGGACTAAGCAATTGGTTCATGTCAGTATGTCCGTCTGAGGAACAACTCATTTATTGGTTCATGAGTTATCAAGTGACCACTATATTCGTCATGTGTGTGCGTGTGTCTGTCTGTCTGTCTGCAACATAACTACCCGATGATATCATCCGATCTTGATGAAACTTGGGTGGGAGGTTGATATCATGACCTAGTTGTGTCCTGCGTAGAGTGGGCGTATTGCGCCCGTTGTGGGTGGAGCCACGCCCGAAAAAGATGTCTTTTTAGGGGGTAATCGAGTTCAAGCTACATCTTCTCCGAGGGGTTTGATGGAATCTGACAGGGGTTTCGATATTTGGTTAGGCCAATGTCATGTGTCTCGCCCCACGGAGCTCGATCTTTCATTTTTTTTTTTTTTTTTTTTTTTCATTTCTTTTTTTTTTCATTTCATTTTTCAACGAATTTTCGGTATTGTGTAGCTAACGAACCTCATAACTGATTATACATTCTTGTCTATCTCATTTCAAGGTCAGTAATCTTCGTTTTGACATTTCCGGGCCTGGCCTGTCCGGGCCTGTTTCGGTTATAGTCCGTCCTTTGTCATTGAATACCGCTCGCTCGTGAACCATCGTCGTCTCCTGACTTGTATCAAATGTTATATTTTGAACACAAATCGGAAAACAAACCTGTAGATTAGTAATAGTTTAGCTCTGGATTCGTCTTGATCACACGTGCGAAGTGAGGAGTGAGATCATTTCTTTCCCCTGTCTTCCTGCCTGCCAGTGAAGCAAAATTGAAAATCATCCCAAACAGGAAACTTTGATTTTACGGACGTCATAAATGACACAGACAACAGGCACAAATAATGAATGTAACATGTTAAATGAGGTGTAAGAGACGCTGCTAATGGTGATAAACCTGCATTCTCCATCATGCAAAGCCCTTCCTTGGCACACCTGAGCGCCTCACCACATAAAAGGCTTTCATCCGCAGCTCAATGGAAAACTGTTCCCCCCTCTGGGCTGGTGCTCCTGCCTCACACCTCGCTCGGCTTCACACTGTAGTAAACAAAGCTTTCAGAATCATTGGAATCTCCCGCGATGAAGCTAACTCCGAGGGCCTTTCACTCACTCACCGCAGGCAGGTTGGTGGTCTTTCTGTCTTCTACCGACTCCTCTCCGGCCTTGCTCCCCCAGCTCTCTCTGTGCTCTGTCCCCCCAATATTCATTCAGGTCGCACAAGATCTTCCAGCCTATCAAGATCTTCCAGCCTTCCAGCCAAAACCTTGGTCCCTCAAAGCAGCTTTCAAAAAATCAAGACTCTCTGCTCACCTTCACTCTTTCATTCCTCTTTTCTCCCGCCTCTGGAACAAACTCCCTCACTCCCTTCAATCCCACTCCTCCCTCCAGGTCTTTAAAACAGCTGTTCACCACCATCTCTTATCTTCCCCCATCCAAAACCTTGATCTTTTCTACCCCTGCGAATTCACCCCAGATACACTTTTTTTGAAATTCCAACTTCTTTCCTGGAAGTCCTTGCTGTGTCCATGTGTTTATACCTCTCCCACCTCCCCGCCAAGCCCTCTCCCTCCCACATTTCTCTCGATGTCCCTGCTCTCAAATGTTTGTTTGTGTCCTTCCCCCTCTCTCCCCATTTGGTCTACCGCTCCCCTTATATTGTGTTTTATCTGTCGGTTTGACTTTTTGTGATTAATGTTAGCTCTTTCACGAGCCTAGATGTTGTATACAAAAAAAAAAACTTACAAAATTCTTTTTTTTTTAATACGACTTTTAAAATATTCATTTATTTCAATTTAACTGCATATTTCAACACTGTAGAACACAAATTGCCTTCTTCCTGCTTCTAGAAACATCCAGTTTTGCAGTGCTTGGACATGTTAAATAAGATCATATGATGAGACAAAAAATAATAAGACAAAAGGTTACACTCCCCTTGGACCTGTGCTCAGAACCAGCCCTTGTGACCCTCTCTATCGGTGCTTCTTCTTCATTATTGAGTCCGCCTGCATGCCGCGTGCTCTGGTGTGCCCTTAATCTTGGTCCCTCTTCTTCCTTCTTAGCGGAGTCGTCCTCCAGGCCGTTTCACCCATGGAGTGGCGCAATAAAAACAATATCTTTCCCTGCTTCCGGGTCCTTCCGTGCATTACGCCACCATGGCTTGCACACATCTGCCTGAGACATCGTGATCGGCCTTTTTGGAGCATGTGACCTTTGTGATTGAAAGTCCTCACCTTGCCTCGCCCACAAACAGGAGGTTGCTTATGTATAGAATTTTACCCAGACTATCCTGTCTCTAAATTACATGCACTGCTTTTTCAGCCTCATGTGTTACAAAATGGCTTACTCGATGGCCCCCTGTTACATGGCAATCTCACCTACTCAAAACACATGGACCATTTTACACATGCCCGAGTCTACTTTTGGATCCCATCACCCCTTCCACGCAACAATAGCTTTAGTTCATGATAAAAGACACTCTGTTCAGTCTTCAAATGTGCACGAGAGGCCTTAAGGCTGAGGCCTATCAGTAGCAACCAAAATGGCAAACGTATGATTAAATTTTTGAGATTACAATTGTGGATGGAATCAAGCCAGCCAAGCTTCACCCTGGATGGACAGAGCTTCAGAGCGACAGATAAACTGGCGGAGAATCATAGATATTCCACATGTTAAATGTGGTTTCAAGACCCCAACTCCTACACACCTCCCCCTACCTCTACCCCACTGTCTCCTCCCCTCCACCCCCACCCCAATTAACCCACACTCTTACCTCCTCCCCTTCCTCCTCTCTCCTCCCCCCCCCCCCTCCCACCAGGAAGAGCTTTCAAAGTAGTCCCACATGGTATTTCAAAACCTTCCAAAGCAGCTTTCAAAATAGTTATGACTAGCAAAGGTACCCATCAATGACGAGGGTGGGGGGGGGGGGGGCGCATAAATGTCTCACCTGAAATGAGCAATTTCCTTTGGAGTGTGTGTTGATAGAAATGGGAATTCAGTGTAAATATTCAGTGAGCATATGTCGCAATGGGTGCAGCTGGTAACCTCGACAACCTCGTTCCATTCTATCAGCTAAGATTTCCAATTCTTATTTGTTGTACCTCCGAAGTACTGCTCGGGAATGAAGGTTATATGATGAAAGCTCAGCTGGGAAACGGGTTCAGGCATGTTTTGGGCCTACAGCCTGATGGAAGATCACCAAAGTTCTTTCCATACCAACTGACCACCACAGGGCACCAATCCCTCTCCACATTGTTTCTTCAGCTCCGACCTCCTCCCTCTCTCTATATTCACCATAGCCTTGATTTCAGCAATTTCCCACAACATTTCATTCTGGTTTCCCATTCGATGATCCATAGATCAGTAGTTTCAGTTTCATGTTTCAACATCAGTTTCAACATCAGAGATATCAGTTTAGATTAATCATCACAACTTGTGATGCGACGCATATAGTGCACAGACAAGGTCGTCAAAACTGATTTTGGGAGCAATCTTTTTCGAATTATCTAAGGGTCTAACGTTTTTTTAGTGTCATAAAGGGGTTTCAAGTGTATAAAGAATCAATGATCTTAAAACGGCCAAATGTGGTCTAAAGGTGTCTAAGGACGAAAGAGAAAAATGGGTCAAAAGTGTCCAAATAGTCTTGAATTGGCCTGAATCTGAGAGCTCTGAAAAATGTCAAAAGCTGTATATGTCTTGAAAGGGTTGAAATGGGTATAAAAGGGTCTAAATGGTGTAAAGGTCTAAGGGGTGTAAAATGTCGAAGGGATTTAAAGGGTTGAAAGGGGTCTAAGGGTGTAAAGGGTCTAAGGAGTGTAAGGGGTCTAAAGGTGTGTAAATGGTCAAAGGGGACTAGGAGGTCTAAGGGGTGTAAAGGGTCTAAGGGGAGTATAGGGTCTCGGAGTGTAAAGGGGTGTACATTGTCCAAGGGGTCTAAGGAGTGTATATGGTCAAAGATGTCTAGGGGGCTGTAAAGGGTCTAAGGAGTGTAAGGGGTCTAAAGGGTTGTAAATGGTCAAAGGGGTCTAAGCAGTGTAAAGGGTCGAACAGAGTCTAAGGGGTTTAAAGGGTCTAAGGTGTTTGAAGGGTCTAAGGGGGTGTAAAGGGTCTGAAGAGGTCTAAGGGGTGTAAAGGGTTAAAAGGGTCTAAGGGGTCTAAAGATGTTCTAATAGGTGTAAAGGGTCAATGGTTTCTAAGGGGGTGTAAAGTGTCTCAGGGGTGTAAAGGGTCAAGAGGGGTCTAAGGGTTGGAAACAGTCTAAAATGGTCTAAGGGATGGAAAGGGTCTAAAGTGTGTAAAGGAGTGAAGGTGAGGTAAAGACATATCAATGGTAAACTTCGGGTTCGTAAATAAATTACCTCTGGAGTGTAACACGACAATAACGGGCCAAATGACCTCCTCATCACCGTCACGATATAAAACCCATTTTCAGGTATATCTTGGTTAAAAATATGACGGTAGAAAGGTTCGTTGTGATTAACTTTGGGAGCTCAAAGCAGTAAGATCCCAAACAAAAAACAAAACAACAACTCACCTTGTGAAGATGATTTAATAGTTGGAGGTACACCTGTTGTCAAGTGGCAGTTTATAGTTGACATCAAGTGGGTCCTTTTTTCTTTAAACTATTTTTCACCCTTAAGAGTTCAGTTAGATGAGCAGTAAAATTGCCTTTAAAACGATGTATAGGTTGTGTTTGTACTATTTTCGTTTTTTTAATAATTAGCGCATTTGGGAGGTCACGTAACTCCTTTGCCAAACGTACCGATCATGGTAACATCGTAATTAAGAGTCGTTTTCTCACATATGATAACATATTTGATGATCGGAGCTCACCATCAAACTAATTATATCGATATCCCTGTTGAAATACGATTTTTAAAAATAGACTTTTTATAAAGATTTGTACATGGGGATCGACTCTCGGAGATCATGATGACAGGTGGCGGCTCGGATGATTTAAGTTATTAATTGTGAGAAAATAACTGTTTTAAAACACCTATTTATGTTCAGGGTGGTAAAATATGTTATCCTATAAAGTTTCATGCCGACTAACCTTGGGAGCTCAGAGGAGTAGGTTCACAAATGAACAAACAAACAAACAAACAAACAGACATTTCACTTTTTTACAAAAATATTTAACTCCTACATCCCCACTACCCTCCCCTTTTTTTCTCCCCTCCCCACCCACTCCTTCAAGCCCCCAACCAACACCTCCCCCTTCTTGCCTCCCTCTCCTCCTCCCCCCTCCTTTCACCACGGCTGGGTAGTGCTTTCAAAGGGGTCCTATATAGTATGCACGCATCTCACAAAACAGCAGCAGAGACCCGTTCATTTTTCTCCAGATTTTTATAAATGCTCATTTTCCCCAAATTTCTCCCAATTTCATTCAGAACAACTCAATGGACCTCGAAAAATGCAAACACATAGAATAGACCTAACGAATAAGCAATCCCCCAAGGGGATGAGTTCAAAAGCCAAACATCTATTTAGTTATGAAAAATAGGGTCCCTCAAGGGTCAAAAAACAAATGAGATCTCAAACATTTCTTTTTAAGCGTAGGTGGTGGTGTGTGTGTTTCTATTTTTAGCTGCTTCAATATTTGGCGATGTCTTTCCTTTCATCTGTCCGTCCATCCCTCAAAATTAAGATGAAGAACCTTTCTAACCCACCTTGTTTCATACTAAAGGGTTCTAAAGTGTAATTATTGATGGTTCTAAAGGGTAATTCTAATGGGTTCTAAATGGTAATCTTAAAAGGTTCTAAACGGTTCTAAAGGGTAATTCTAAAGGGTAATTGTAAAGGGTAATTCTGATAGGTTCTAAAGGGTAATTCTAAATGGTTATAAAGGGTAATTCTAGAGTGTTCTAAAGGGTAATTCTAAAGGGTAATTCTAATCGGTTCTAAATGGTAATCTTAAAAGGTTCTAAACGGTTCTAAAGGGTAATTCTAAAGGGTAATTGTAAAGGTTAATTCTGATGGGTTCTAAAGGGTAATTCTAAATGGTTATAAAGGGTAATTCTAGAGTGTTCTAAAGGGTAATTCTAAAAGGTTTTAAAGGGTAATTATAAAGGGTAATTCTGGAGGGTTCTTGATGTAAAAATGAATTCAGCATCAATGACATCTCAGATGTATCGAGGCTTTAATGCAATCGACCTGGTGCATCTACAAATAAAACATCATGAGCATTTCAGTAGGCTACAAGATACAAGGAATACATGGTAATACATTTTAATAAAGCAACTACCATTACACAGCAAAACCTCACCTAGCTCTCTCATAGAGTCATGAAATCGTGTGATCTCCCGTCATCCTCACAACAGACTACATCTCTAGAAGCAGATTACATATGCATCCCGCCCCTCACCACGGGGCTTGCCCTCCTCAGACAGGGATGTGTATTAAGCCAAACACTCGCATTAAGTAGACTTTTAATCACATTCTCCCTGTCTTAAGAATACCACTAATAGGAGTAGTCGTAACCGAAGCGGGTCGGTGGTTGACACAGCCGTCCGCCGTGAGTGCAATGAAACACAGTCGGTCCCATAGGCACCAGAGCTAGGCATAGACCATTCCCCATCACCCGGCGATCCCCTATCAGAACCGGGCGATCCCACAACTTAACCGGCGACCGGGCAAGGGAGACATGACTTGGTACAGTGACGCAGTGTCATCCCCCATAGCCACGGATGGACCTGAGTTGGGCAAGACGGGGGTAGTCGAATCGGCTTATATTTCATCCATCTCACCACAAGGTGCCAAGTGTCACAGCAGAACCGTAGTTTGTCTACCATCGGAAAGTCTAACATGCGCGTACTGCGGATTTGCTTCCAGTATGTCAACCCGGTCAGCAAGTGGCTCATATTTGCTGTGACAAACCATTCGTTTGAGGAGTGCAGGCCCCGGGCTCGGCTAACCATGCGGGCAAGGGGTGGGCACTAGTACCTCGACGTTGGCCCCGGAAGATTCTATCATGGGGCGTAGAAATAGTGGTGGTGCACAGCAGTGAGCGGATAGTATGCATAGCTTCTGGGAGCACCCTTTCCCACATGGTAGGGGCTAGATTGTGGGTCCGCAAGGCCATCATGACCGCCCTCCAGATAACACCATTATATTTTTCGATCTGCCCGTTCCCTCGGGGGTTATATGCGGTGGTATGACTGGAAGCGATGCCACACTCGAGGAGAAACTGCTTAGGTTTCCGAGACATAAAAGTGGTCCCCCGATCACTTTGTATGAAGGTAGGGTATCCTAACATCAGGAAGAGCTGCAGGAAGCAATGCATCACTGTCTGGGTGACATGTCAGCACACGGAAAAGCGAATGGGAACCAAGAAATCTCATCCACTGTAGTCAGCATGTAGCGATTTCTAGGTAGCGGCCCCTTGAAATCGGCATTTAGCCACTCCCATGGTTTCCCCGCATGTATGAGATTACCCACGGCGAGCTGGTATGGCGTATCTCCTCAACGGAGAAAGGTAGGTTCTTACTTCTAACGAAGTGCACCATACGCATCACGCCATGGTGGCAGAGCGATGTGTGGATATCACGCAGGTCGGCGACGGTCTCCCAGCACAGATGGGTCTAGAGAGCACATCGGCAGCGAGGTTGAGCATACCGGCCTGTAATTAATTATAAAGCAATAATCAGCCAGTTATATGCACCAACGAGCAATCTTCTCATTCTTGATCTTTTGAATATGCTTCCTGTCATACATGAAAGAAACAGCTTGTTGATCAGTTATGACGGGTAAGTGACGTCCAAGAAGAAGATGCCTCCAGTGACGGGTCGACTCTATCACTGCGTATGCTTCTTTCTCGACGGAGAATGGCATCTTTCGCTATCAGTTAGAGTCCCTGAGAAGATGGCCACTGGGCGAGCTCCCTGGCTCAGTGTCACTGCGATTACGCAACCAGATGCATCTGTCTCTATTACAAAAGGAATTGTCTCATCGATTGAAGTCACAACCGAGGTGGCGACATCCTGCTTTAGTTGTTGGAATGCCGTCAGCACAGCCAAGGGCAAGGGAAATGGTTTACATTCCACAAGTGGCCTTATTTTCTCTGAGAAGCGACGGATTCACATGCTGTAAGGAGCGAGTAATCCCATTGTTCTGCGGAGCATCGCACGGTCGACGGGAGGGGCAAGGTCGTTCCTTCAGAGGTCAGATCACCTTCTCCATCCTTCAGAGGTCGTCTTCAAGTTAGGAAGATTGCATTACATTTATGTGAAAATGAATTGAGCAACAATGACCTCTCAGATGTATCGAGGCTTTAATGCAATCAACCTGGTGCATCTACAAATAAAACATCAAAAGCATTTCATGAGGCTACAACATACATGGTAATACATTTGAATAAAGCAACTACAATTAAACACCAAAAGCTCACCTAGCTCTCTCATATAGTCATGACATCGTGTGATCTTCCATCATCCTCGCAGCAGAATACATCTCTAGAAGCAGATTACATATGCATCCCGCCCCTCACAACAGGGACTGCCCTCCTCAGCCAGGGATGTGTATAAAGCAAAACTCTCGCATTAAGTAGACTTTTCATCACAGTTCTAAAGGGTAATTCGAGAGGGTTCTAAATGGTAATTCGAAATGGTTCTAAAGGGTAATTCTAAAGGGTAATTCAGAATGGTTTTAAAGGGTATTTCTAAAGGGTAATTCAAAAGGATAATTCTAAAGGGTAATTCTAAATGGTAATTCTAAAGGGTAATTCTAAAGTGTAATTCTAAAGGGTAATTCTAAAGTGTAATTCTAAAGGGTAATTCTAAAGGGTAATTCTAAAGTGTAATTCTAAAGGGTAATTCTAAATGGTAATTCTCAAGGGTAATTCTAAAGTGTAATTCTAAAGGGTAATTATAAGGCGTAATTCAAAAGTGTAATTCTAAATTGTAATTCTAAAGGGTAATTCTAAAGGGTAATTCTAAAGTGTAATTCTAAAGGGTAATTCTAAAGGGTAATTCTAAAGGGTAATTCTAAAGGGTAATTCTAAAGGGTAATTCTAAAGTATAATTCTAAAGGGTAATTCTAAATTGTAATTCTAAAGGGTAATTCTAAAGGGTACTTCTGAAGTGTAATTCTAAAGGGTAATTCTAAAGTGTAATTATAAGGGGTAATTCAAAAGTGTAATTCTAAATTGTAATTCTAAAGGGTAATTCTAAAGGGTAATTCTAAAGGGTAATTCTAAAGGGTAATTCTATGGGGTTCTAAAGGGTAATTATATGGTGTTCTAAGTGGTAATTCTATGGGATTTTTAAAGGGTTATTCTAAAGGTTTCTAAAGGGCTCTGAAGGGTAAATATATGGGGTTATAAAGGGTAATTCTATGGGGGTTCTAAAGGGTAATGCGAAAGCGTTCCAAAGGGTAATTCTAGATACCAAAGGGTATTCAACCCCCTTTACACTCCACTTACCTTATTTTTTTTGCAGCAAACAATCTTTCCAAATAGCCACACATTCAGCCACGTAACGACATCACTGATGCAGGGAACTTGCAGCGCTTCGTGTACAGCAGATGCCTCTGAGGCCTGAGAAACAACACGGAGCAAAATAAATGGTGGCGATTTGATTTTGAAGCCCCGCTCCGACGGACAGAGATACAGAGAGATAATGGGACAGAGTGACAGACAAACTGGCAGAGAATATATAAGTAGACAACAGTGCAGGTAAAAATAGACAGTGAGATTAAAGATATCAGGAATGGTATCTTTAACTTTGAAAGTTGGACTACTGGACAAAAACAAGACATAAACACATGCATAAGAAACTGGGAACCAAATATAATATCAATGAATAAAACCATTAATTTTTCAATAGACTGTAAAGTGTAATCTTTCATTGTTGTGTCTGTTCATTTCACTTGGTAATCGGCCTGCATATTTTGTGTGACCTACTGGGCTATTCAAAATGGTGGTCATGTGCTCAGGTGCTGCCACTCGATCACAATTGTAAAAAACACAACACTTCTCACGTAGGATCCCATTAGATCCTCTCAAATCTCAGACTAAAAGTGTTTGATTCTCACTTTTTGACCAGGGCTATTTTGAACATTTCTGTATTATATTATAGTGACTTAAAATTTATCAGTAAACAAGTTTCATCTGAAAATTAAAAATTCTTCTTTTGTTTCAGATTCCCAAGAATGCTTCCAATGCCCCAAATACTTTTGGCCGACTAAACATCGGGACGCTTGTGTACTTATGGCTGAAGAATTTCTAGCTTTATATGATCCAGTGACGATCAGTCTTTTGGTCCTTTCACTCATTGGAATATTGTTGGTATCTGTGGTTGGAGCGATGATGTACACACAACGTGACCTCCCTATGATGAATGATGGGAATTTTGAAATGAATCTTCTTCTCCTTGTGGCATTAGGAGGATGCTTTGGCAGTGCTTTGGTTTTTATTGGGAAACCAACAGATAACGTGTGCAGTTTACGGGAAACGTTTTCGTGTTCTATGATTTCATTTGCCATAACCTGCATGCTGGCTAAATGTGCAAGAATTGTATTTGCTTTTAAAGGTATTGGTTTAATACGTTTTATTGAAACTGCACATGAAACAAATGTTTTTGATACAACTCGTGTTGCAATTCCAGCATTATATTGACAATTGATGAGATGACGTACACAATAGGAGGTACTAAAATGCCAGTCATTATCAAAACAAATATATGTAGACAAACAGGGGTAACCAGCATTGTTTGGTGCTGTTTTGATCCTGTGAAGAAATGATTTTTTTTTTTTCCTATTTCTGTTGTGGGAGCCAAAGCACTTCCCAACACACACGAAATGGCTACCAAAGGCTTAGCTACTAAAGAGCGATTTGAAAAAATCCGGCTTCTCTTTTTTAAATTGTTTTAAAATTATTTTGCCTAAAACTCTCCCCAGCACTCTGATGAACCTCTGGAAGTTTGACGAAGATAGGATATGAAGAATAGGGTGGTCCAAAAATTTGAAGATTGGATTTTAATTTCTCCACAAGCCTGCCCCGATTCCTAATGGAGAAAGTAGTTTGTGGTGAAAAGTTGAGCTCGATTGGACAATATTTAGAGGTTGCTCAAAATGTTGACAAATTTTAATGAATAATAAGATCCAGAAATTTTAGCATCATACATCAATTCATAGATAATTATCTATTTTCAATTACTCAAATTATTTATTATTGTTGGCTTGCACTTGTCTTCAATGGTATGACCAAGAGATTGTGCAATAGCATTGGCCACAAACAGAGCACGCCGATCTGAGAGATTTACTCTGTCCAGAGTTGCCACTATTGCTGGAGTGATCACCTTGATGGGAACCTTTTTCGCCTGTTTGGCAGAAGATGGACTTTGGAGTTTGAATTCATTGTCCCCTGAATCGGAGCTTTCAATCTCAGACTCATCATCATCAACCACAGCCGATGTTGATGGAACAGATTGCATTGCTGTTCGAGTCTCAGCAGCATGTTTCTTCTTTCTTTTATCTTCATTCTCAAGCCTGATACGCTTTCTGTTCTCCTTCACTGCCAGGGTGTTGTCCACAGATCCCATACGTGAACACGAGGGATCCTCACGCTGCATGATAAGGAATGCTTTGTCTTCTTCATTCGTCATTTTCTCAAGCGCATCATTTGGTGAGATATCGAAGAGGGATTGAAGATCATCTTTGAACACCTGCTCCTTCACTCTATAGTTTTCGAATGTCTTGGTTCTATTTTTCTTTACCAGTTTGTAGGCATCATACAACTTCAAAAGTTGGCGCTCACAGGAATCTACTCTCTGCACTGGAATTCGTGCTTTCTCCCAGTATGCACACACAGTTTGTACACTAAGTTTGGCACTTTCACGAACTGTATGGTGTTCTTGTATGTGATGGTACACCATTTTTCTGCAATGTGTGTCCTTTGGTTGGTAGTCCCCCACATATTATTTCCTTTTCAGACTTGCCCAGCAACCAAACTGTGGAAGAGCTGCGAGTTTCTGTCATCTGAAAAAACAGGATAAATTAAAAATGTTATTTTTTAAGCAACCTCTAAATAAGTTCCAATTGACCTCATATTTGGTTCCTATGATCTTTATAAACATCGGAACAAGGGCAGCCTTGTGGAGCATGGATTTTAAATAGTATTAATATTACATATATCTGTGGACCACCCTAATGAAGAAGATAGGCATCTGAGAAAAATGGTGACACATTTTAGTATCGATGTATCCAGAAACACACACACACACACACACACACACGAGGGGCCTGGATCCCAAAATCGGAGAAAACCCAACTTCCCCAAACCTTGAGAAACCTTAGACCTGTAACTACCTTTCGTTCCTCTTGTACACTTTAGAACCCCAAAGACCCTTAGACTCCTTTCTACCATTTGGACCTTTAGACCTTCACTCCTTTTAATACCCTGTGGACCCCATTGACCTTTCAACCCTTTTTAGACATTCTATGATCGTTTGGACCCCTTCAGCCAATTCCAACCCTTTAGACCTTAAATTACACTCTTTAGACTCCTTCGAACTTTTACGACGATTTCGGACCCTTTGAACCCATTTAAACATTTCGCCCTTTCGACCATTTGACCTTTAAAACTTCTCAGACCTTTGTCCTTTACTCATTTACAACTAGACCATTTAGACGTTTCATTTGCAATCAACAACCTCTCATTTAGTACATCCTTCCATTTATTTGCCACACAAAATAAACCACACAAAACAAGTCCTGCCAAGGGTCTGCAATCTCTGTTCCTTTAGAAAGCAAGACCATTAAGACACTTAAGATCCCATTAGACTCGACGACCCTCTGGATCCCTTTTACCTTTAAGACCCTTTCGGCACTTTAGCCATCTTCTCCATTTAGACCCCTTGTTAGAGCCCTAGACCCTTTAGACCTTTACACCCCTTAAGTTCCTCAACTCCCGGTAGACCTTTTTACAAACTTCAAACCCTTCAGACCCGTTACATAGCTTTAGACGACTTGGAACTTTGACCATGTAGTGCTTTAGATCTTTATACCACTTCCAGGGCCGGATTTAGGGGACGACCAATGGGACATTTCTCCAGGGCCCAAACTCCAGATGGAGCCACAAAAAAAACATACGATACAAGTGCAAAAAAAAAAAAAGCAAAACAAATACCAGAATAAATACATTTATTTATGTGTAAAGCTAGTATTATTTATTCCCTTGTTAGCAGAGCAGAGATGAGAGACAGGAATTCAATGTCTAATATAAGTAATCTGACTTTTAATTAAAAACACCAACGGTAATACCGGACAAGCAAGGAGTGACAAACAACACGAATCACATGTCCTTTTATAGGAGGATCGGCATCATCACGTCAAAATGACGCAATCACGAACGACGTCGAATTTATATGCTGTGATATATTTGATGCAAGTATTAAGTCAGTCCAAGCAGAGGACATCGAACTGTCACTCATGATTAGCTCAAATGGAACGAAATCAGGGGAGTTTATGCGTTGACGCATTGTCCGTCCGTCCCTCAGTCCGTCACTCCATCCGTAAACACCTGAAACTTCTTCTCCAAAACCGCTGATGGGACTGCGACCAAATTTGGCACAAATGATATTTGTTGTGTTTTGACTAAAGTTTGTTCACGGCATTAAAAAAAATCTGTGGGTACCGTATAAGGGGTTTTACCGGAGGTCAAAGTGGATGCAGGTTTTCCCCCCCAAAATAGGTATTTGCTTTTTTCTCAGAAACGACACACAATTTCGATGAAAGTTCACCACAACCTTTATCACCCATGATGTAACAATGTTTGTTCAAGTCATTAGAAAAATTGGGGTCTTAGGAGGGGTTTTCCCCCCAAAATAGGTATTTTTTTGTTTGTTTAAAGTCTTATGATTATGTTAGTATGATTGTACATGACGCCCTGTCTTCTAGAAACCATTGAAATTGGTTTAAAATACCTTTAGTCAGTGCAGTATACTGTTTATTCTACCAGCTGAGCGCCATTACGAATGCCCCTATGTTTAAATTACTGGAATCTCTAAAATTATATCTTCAAAACATTTGTAATGATTTTGATGATTATGAAGAATGAGCCGTCCAATTAGCAGTTGAGAAGACATACCATAATGCAACATGACGGGAGAGACGATTTCCCAGTGCTTTACATTGTAAACTGTTTTTACCCTGCGCTCGCAATGCGAAAAGCAGGGTTAGGCGATCGGTTGCATACATGTACCCGTACCGTATGTGTGGGTCTGCATTTTTAAAATTTATTTTCTCTGCAATTGTTAGTCCGATTGTCACGAAATCTTACCATAGGAGCGCCCCCTCCTGTAGAATTTTAGTGATAATTAGGACGTCATAGGTCACATGGTACAGGCGCCATCTTGGAAAAACTTTGCCCCTCTATATCTCTGAAATTAAAATTAGCATTGGGCATTTGTATCATGATCGCTGGGTTATAATGCTGTAATGAAAATGTATCCAAGTTGAACCCAGGTGTGATGCTCACTTGATCCACTGAGAGGCGTCTATAAGAACTCGGACGTCTGCGGCTCCGGCCACTCCTCGACATTTAATCTATGACATGTAGACTCGGATGGTGCGTATATGCAGATAATCTAGGCTTGCTTGCATTGACTAATATTATTGATCCTTTCTATATGATGCCATGATCCTGATATATATATTGCATGATTGTATTCTACAGGATGTTGCCAGAGATCAGATTGTCATTAAACCTACCTACGGGACAAAGTTGTGGACTTGATTGATTTTCCACTACAATTAATGACGATCTATCTCGCTGTCCACTCGAGAACAAGAGGCGAACGAGGACGACATGGCGGGACACAGGATGATTCAGGTGCCGCTATTTGCACCAGAACCGCAAGCCGCGGATTCGGGCTCGGAGCTGACGCATTGGCTAAAGACTTTGGACAATCAGTTCAAAGCCCAGGACACCGCTGTTACTGATGAAACGAAATTAGAAGTACTCCAGACAAAAGTACATCATAGCGTTTACCGGTGAATCGAACAGTGTATGACATTCGATGCAGCTGTGACAGAGCTGAAACGAATTTACATTAAGAAACGAAGTGTGGTTTATTCCCGGCATCTGCTCGCAATGCGGAATCAACAGCCCACTGAGACGCTGGATCATTTCGCACAAGAGCTGCGACGTCTGCTTGCCGATAGTGCTCCGGTGGTACGCACACATGAGCAAGTACAAGATGACCTTGTACGCGATTCTTTTGTCTCGGGGCTCAGCTCCTCAACCGTTAGACAAAGACTTCTTGAAGCTGAGGACTTGACGTTCACGGAAGCTTTACGGCTAGCTCACGTCTACACTCAGGCTCTGGAACAATCTGATGCGTATGACCACACGTGCGTCACTGCGGGGACGTCGCGTCAAGCCCGACCAGAGAGAGCTACCACCGAGGATGCGGGAGCAGACTTGACATCACTGCCGGAATCCCTGGCCTCTCCCAAGGAGGACCCAGATCCAGGCTTGGCAGCAGCCGCAGCTGCAGGACCAAGGCCCGGACGAAACGCTATGTGTTACTTCTGCGGGAATCGACAACATCCCAGGTCGGCGTGCCCGGTTCAGGAAGCGATATGTCATTTGTGTTCGACCAAGGGGCACTTTGCAAAAGTTTGCCGAAAAGCTGCGTGGGGCAAACGAACTCGCTCGACATTGAATGTGCTTATCGCTGAGCAAAAGGGCCGAGCACAGAGCGGCGCGCCTCACCCCACTTTGATGAGAGGCGCACCCCCTCATGGGCCCCTGGCTGCGCGCTCAACCTTGGTGAGATTCATCGTGCCGACAAAACAAATGGCGCAAACATGACCAAATGCGGATCGACCGTCCTTGGCCGGTATCCGAACGTCTCATGATGGCTTTGAAACTTCTCGCGTGACACGAGCGCCATCCGAGGGCTGCTCGTATGAACTACAAGCTCCTGCTTCGGCACGGAAAACTGCAGTTGGCTTTGAAACTACGCGCGTGACACGAGCGCCATCCGGAGGCTGCTCGAATGAACAAAGAACTTTAGCTGGCATTGGATCTACATGCGAGGCGTGAATGTCTCGCTCCAATGGCTCGATACCTGCAGGACCACCCGGCCTGGCTCAGGCCATTATCCCACTTATGATCGAGGGATTTTTTGCTCGGGCTTTAATCGATACGGGGTCCACAGATAGTTTTGTCGATCATCGACTGGTGCAAAAACATGGATGGCCGATCCTTGGGACAAGACGTCGGATCTTTATGGCCTCTCAAGGGCTTAGGCTCAGCACAAAAGGGGAATGTCGATTGAAGCTTGCGATAAAGGGACGAATATTTCCAGATGTACATCTCATGGTCTTACCAGCATTATGTGCCGATATTTTGCTAGGACATGATTTTCTGAAGCGACATGGACGGTTGGAAATGGAATTTGGTGGTACTGATACGCTTGCTGTGTGCGCTCTTGCAGGGATGGACATTGAGCCGCTGTCGCTGTTTCCCAATATGACCACGGACTGCACACCTGTAGTGGTAAAATCGCGGCGTTACTCACGAACTGACGTGCAATTCATTGCGGAAGAAATGGCCCAGCTCTTAAAGGAAGGTATCATAGAACCTAGCCGGTCGCCATGGCGGGCCCAGGTCTTGGTGGTACGAAGTGATGCGCATCGCAAACGCATGGTAATCGACTATTCGCAGACGATTAATCAATTTACACAGCTGGACGCATACCCCCTACCGGGGAAAGATGCCCTGGTTCGACAGGTGGCCCAGTAATCGGTCTATAGCACTCTCGATCTGCGTAGTGCGTATCATCAAATCCCCATCTCCGGGGCCGACCGCATCTATACCGCGTTTGAATCGGGTCAAAGTTTATACCAGTTCACACGACTACCTTTTGGGGTCACGAACAGGGTCACTTGTTTTCAGAGGGCTATGGACGACCTCATCGCTAAGGAGAACTTGACCGACGTCTTTGTATATCTGGACAATCTTACGGTTTACGGGCATGACCAGGGGCATCATGATGCAAATCTGAAGCGCTCCTCTAGGTCGCGCAGAGGTATCGCCTAACCATGAATGAGGCTAAGTGTCGTTACTCCATGCGCACGATAGATCTTCTGGGGTACACCGTGACCCATGCCTCTGTTGCTCCACATAAGGAGCGTCTGCGACCCTTGCTCGATATGGCCCCGCCCTGCGATCGAGCTTCGCTGAAGCGTGCTCTCGGGCTGTTCGCCCATTATTCTAAGTGGGTGCAAAATTTCTCCTCGAAACTCCGCCCACTTGTGGCCTGCGAAGCGTTCCCCATGAGCCCTACCGCCATGGCTGCTTTTCGGGGCCTTAAGTCTGACATCGCTGGTGCCGCTTTGGCGATGATTGACGAGAACAAATCTTTCGTTTTGGAAAGTGATGCCTCGTATCATGCGATAGCAGCGACTCTCTCCCGGGGGGGGGGGGGGGCGCCCTGTGGCTTTCTTTTTGCGGACTCTCACCTCCGCTGAGCAGAGGCATTTGTCTGTCGAAAAGGAAGCGTACGCGATCGTCGAGTCGATTCAGCGTTGGCGTCCGTACTTGCTCGGACGATGCTTCCAAATCATCACGGACCAACAGAGCGTTGCGTTTATGTACGACACCTTACATGCTCAACGAATTAAGAATGAGAAAATCACTCGCTGGCGTATCGAACTCGCCGACTTCTGCTACACCATCAAATATCACCTGAGGAGGGATAACCTGGTTGCTGACGCCTTATCGCGGCCGGCTACATGTGCGGGTCTCATATCTTTGGAGGGTCTGCGCGCTTTGCACGACACTATGTGTCATCCTGGGGTGGCGCGTTTCGCTCATTTTGTGTGGAGTCGTAATCTGCCATACTCGGTTGAGGACGTTCGCCGGGTCTGTCGCGACTGTGCTGTATGTGCGGAACTCAAACCGCGTTTTTACAACCCTCCAATGGGGACGCTGGTCAGGGATACTAGACCGTGGGAGCGATTGGCGATGGATTTCAAAGGGCCGCTGCCGGTGTCAAGTAACTCTCCTTATCTGCCCACTATCGTTGATGAGTACTCGCAATTCCCTTTTGCTTTCACATGCGCAGTAGGGTGGAGTAAAAATATCATTTTAAACTTTTTTATAAGCTAGTATATGGGAAATGTGCCAAATGACCATAGAAACAGTCCTGCAAAATTATAATTATTTCTGACCACTCCTTCATCGCCCTCAATCTGATTGAAATTTTGGCATATTATCGCATTTCGACATGTATCGCATTTCGTGATACATGCTTTGATCCGCCATTGACCACGAGGTGACTTGGAGAAGAAGGGGGGCGGGGGGGGCAGAACAGGGTGTGGCCCACCCCCGCGTCATCAAAGGCATGGCCACAAAGCCCTCAGCCAGCCAACCATGGCTGAGGAGCATCACCGACGGGGGTGGTTTGGTGAGCTGCGTCGTGATACGCACCCCGTTTATATTAGCACTGGCTGGGACTATTTATGCCAGATGAGACGATTTGCTGCACTTGGGCGATTGCTGCACTCCTGCCACCCCCCTTCAATTCGTGTGAGTGAGTTCGTGTTGTTTGTACTGTCTGTCTGTCTGTCTGGGGAACCCTAAGTTAAGCCTGTAATAAGTTGTTTTTGTTTGTTTTCAGAACGATGGCGGTCACAAGAGATCAAGTTACATGCGTGATATTTGTAGCTCCACGAAACATCCAAACTAACATTCTCCCAACGTACGCTGATGTCATGAAAGGATACCTTCAATCTCGGCAACAGCTTAGGACGGAGAATGGCAAATACCCTTCATTTGGTGACATATCTCACAAACTGTGCTATGAAATTCAAGAGGTATGGGAATCGGCCTCTCTTCCAATGGTATCGCATGCGCAAGCGATTGAAAAACTCAGATCTTTCCATGACAAGTACAATTCAATCCTAAAAGTCTACAAGGGAAGAAAGGATCAAGCCACCTACAAACAACGACTCAGACTTTCTCGACAAATCTAACAATCTGTTTGATCTTAGCAAATGTAAATGTTCTGACATGTTGTCTAACTGTAACTGCTTGAAAGAACATAAAGTGCCACAAAAAGAGCGAGAGTTCCTTCAAGACCAGAGAGGACCGAGGAACATGGTAATTGGCGGAATATATCAAGAAGAGACATCAAGATTGAAGAGGAAAGCGGAAAGAGAAGAGACCAATCTCAAACGAATGAAAACTCACTACGAAGATGCCAAAAGTCAGATTGCTTCTACATATGACGAAAGCGAAGAAGACTACGCGGATAGCGCGACTGACGATGAGTATATTTCTGAATCAGTTAATCTCCAGAGCACACCAAAACCGGTTCGACAACAGCAACAAATGACGATCTTACTACCTTCGCTCGCTAAAGCCTGCGACAGAACTGGCGTCTCTGACAGATCAGCTGCTATATTAGCTACATCAGTTCTACACGATCTCGGCGTAGTTTCGCCAAAAGCCCGTTCTAAAATAATTGATCGCAGCAAGATCCGCAGAGAACGTAGCAAAACTCGAGAAGAACTTCAAAGTGATGTCTGTACTGTCATAGACGGACTATACTTTGATGGCAGGAAGGATAACACCATGACTCAGGTTCATGGCACTGACAACAAGAATCACCGAACAACAGTCAAAGAAGAGCACATCAGCATCATCACAGAACCCGATTCATCGTACTTCAGCCACACAACTCCATCATCAGGATCCAGCAAAAGCATTGCAGAGTCTTTAGTCGCTAGTCGGAAGGAACGGAATGTGAAGACAGAGGACATCAATGTAGTCGGGTGTGACGGCACTAACGTGAATACGGGACATACAGGAGGTGTTATACGACAACTGGAAGAAACCTTCAATCGTCCACTGCAGTGGCTGGTATGTCTTCTTCATGCCAATGAACTTCCGCTGTGGCATCTGTTCGAGGAACTCGACGGCACAACTACAGGCCTGCGTGAATTCTCAGGACCCATCGGAAAACGTCTATCAACGTGTAACGAACAGCCTGTAACATCGTTTACACCAGTGAAACTGAGTCAGGCATTGCCGAATGTGGATCCAAGAGACTGGAGTACAGACCAGCGATATCTCTTGGAAATGTGCAATGGCATTAGCGAAGGTGAATGCAGCGTCGATCTGGCCCTTCGAAACCCTGGATGCCTGAATCACTCTCGGTGGCTTACAACAGCTAATATAATACTCCGACTGTACGTCAGCGTCAAGACACCACTCGAGAAGTTGAAAACCATGGTGACATATATCATTCGAGTGTATGCTCCAATGTGGTTTTCCATCAAAGTCCACTCGTCATGCAAAGATGGAGCCAGGCACATCCACCAGATGATCGTCAAGTCACGATACCTTAGCGCTAAGCACACAAAGATTGTTGACCCTGTTATGCACCGCAACGCGTACTTTGCACATCCGGAAAATATACTCCTGGCCATGATAACTGACCATCGACCTCAAATACGAGAATGGGGCTTGCGGCGAGTGATGAAAGCCAGAGCAACAGACAGACAGCCTACTGGACAGATACGACGGTTCAAGGTCCCCGCTAAACTCAACTTTGACGCAGTGGAGTACTTCGACCTAATTGACTGGGGAGCGTGCGCCATCTCGGAGCCTCCCGTGATCCGAGGCATGTCAGACCCTGAGCTGAAGGAACTTATCACGATGGATGTCACCCCAACTGTCCTCTTCCCTAAATTCCCTTGCCACACACAGGCTGTGGAAAGGACTGTGAAACTCGTGACCGAGGCCGCTCAAGCTGTGTGTGGCAAGAGAAGGCGAGACGGCTTCATCCGTGCCCGTGTCGCCTTGCGACAGATGATGCCATCGTTTGAATCGAAGCGCGACTTCACACACTTCACATTGTAACTGTGTGACTGTAACATTCTGAGACGAACTATAAAAGACCTATGATTTGAATGCATCTATGAGCTGTTTTACTATGTTGCATAGTATAGTAAAATAAAAAGTTACTGAGGGAGATCAAAATATTGTTCAATTTTAATACAATTTTAACACAGTGCTCTATAGATGTAATGGCACCTTTTGGCATATCTAGCTAGTTAAAATTCAAAAAAAAAAATTTGGGGCTATTTTCACTCCACCCTAATGCGCAGATATGACGGCCGCCACAGTTATACGGTGCCTGCAGAACTTGTTTTCTATGTTTGGGTATCCGGCCTACATGCATACACATCGAGGTGCGGTGTTCCTGTCCCAGGAAGTGAGTAGCTTCTTGCTCCAGAATAATGTCGCTTCTAGCTATACCACCCCATATAGACCACAGGCGAATGGGCAGGTCGGACGCTTCAATGGGATTATATGGAGGGCCGTCACGCTATTCCTCAGGTCCCTCGGCCGGGCCTAGATAAATGGACTTGGTCGTTACCTGCGGCGCTGAACTCAATTATGGCTTTACTATGTACGGCCACCAACCAGACTCCTCACGAACGGCTGTTTCACCACCCAAGGAGCTCGGGTAGTATCCGATCTTTACCTAGATGGCTCCCTGAGCCGGGGCCGGCCTACCTCAAATGCGCAGTTTGCACGAGCAAGTACGATCCCCTAGTGGATCAGGTGCAGGTACTCCAGGCTAATCCCGAGCATGCTCGCGTGATGATGGCAAATGGACGCGAGTCTACTGTCTCCGTATGCCATCTCGCCCCTTGCGGGGCCATCGACCCTTACTGGGACATCGACGAACCGATTTACGAGTCTATGGACTCTCCCGGGGCTCCGCCTATGGAGCATCTCCCGTCACCAGATACACCCCTGCCTGAAGGCACTGTGGTGCCCCCTCCGATGCCTGCCTCCAGCGGCTACTCCGATGCGTGGGACTCCGGGCTTGGGGATGTAGTACCCGGTAGTTTCCGGACCCATGCTGGCAGGGCAATTCGCCGCCCTGACCGTTACGGATGGACCGACTGACATGGACTGACATCGCTACTCTACTAATGCTGTTGCATGCTTGATTCCTGCCTCGTGGCAGTGTAGTTCTAACGGCGAGGAGAATGTAATGAAAATGTATCCAAGCTGAACCCAGGTGTGATGCTCGCTTGAACCACTGAGAGGCGGCTATAAGAACTCGGACGTCTGCGGCTCCGGTCCACTCCTGCGACATTTAATCTATGACATGTAGACTCGGATGGTGCATATATGCAGATAATCTAGGCTTGCTTGCATTGACTAATATTATTGATCCTTTCTATATGATGCCATGATCCTGATATATATATTGCATGATTGTATTCTACAGGATGTTGCCAGAGATCAGATTGTCATTAAACCTACCCACGGGACAAAGTTGTGAACTTGATTGATTTTCCACTACAAATGCAGTTCGGTAGCTAAATAATGTTATGTTTGTGAGGTAGCGATATGTAGATTCAGGTAGATTTGTGTAGGTATCATGCTCTGGATATCGGGTAAGAACCATCACCATGTAATAAGTTCTGTTTAGCCGAATGTCGGAGTAAGGCATATCTTCGTTCCTGTCACGAGGGGACGGGGCATGTTAACTTGCTTAGGGGATAAGGATAAATTATCCCTTGTATGTCTTACCCTATGTGATTTATCCTTTGGCTCTTTTGGCACTGCACCATAGACACTAGTGGGAAATGCCCTTTAATTGCACTAAATAATAATCATAAAACCAACCAGAAGCCAGTTCTGAACAATGCCATTTGGGATGCACCAGCTACATCACCACGAAAGACATGCAGGCCGAAGACACGCCCCGAGGAGCCGTGATTGGCCAGGGCGGAGCAAGAAGCTACCGCTGATTGGTGGAAGGAAGTCCGAGGAGGAAGTTGAGCGCTATACACAATAACACAGTTCAGCTCTTTTTTGTTTTTTTATTTCTTCCCACTATGTTTCGAGGTTGGTAGGGGGGGGACCTCTCCTACTCAAATATCCCGGGCCCTGTTAAACATAAATCCGGCTCTGACTACTTCGACCCTTTTTAGACCCTTTCGACCCCTAAGACCAGCGTTTCTCAACCGGGGGCCCGTGGCCCCCTTGGGGGGCCACGGGCCTTCGACTGGGGGGCCACAAGCGGACGCCGAAAAACTGCGATTCAGAATGCAGAAGCTTGTAATGTACAATTAAGGTGACGAGTCTCCGGTCATAGTGTCAAAGTAAAAAGGGTAGATGAGTTTAACCTTCTCTAAAAAAGGGTAGATGAGTTTCTCTCCATCTCTTTCTGCTTCTTTACATCTCTACTTCCTTTCTTCTCCTTCCCTCCAGAGCACTTTTCTAAACCTAATTTTCAACCTTACTGTATTACCGTTACAAAAGTAATTAATTCGTATTTGCAATTTTTTTTCTCAGATGTCGAAGGCTCGAAAATGAATGACAGCTATGTCAAGTTTGGATTCACAAATGTCAGTCGAGATGGCGTGGACTGCGCGCAATGTCTGCACTGCTCGGTCGTGATGTCAAATGCGTCACTACGTCCTTCCAAACTTTCAAACCATCGCAACAAGATGCATCCCGGAAGGAAGGAAGATAATATCGACGCTCTGTCTGCGAAGCGATCACGATATGACCGTGAAGCGACACTTCCCAAATTTGGATTCCGGCCAGAAGAAAAACCTGCTCTTCAATCCAGCTACGAAGTGGCATACCGAATTGCGAAGTGCAAGAAGCCGCACACTATTGCTGAGGACCTTATCAAGCCATGTACAGAGAAAATGGTGGAATTGATGATCGGACCAGAGGCGAAAAAGAAGATCCAGCAAGTTTCGCTCTCTAATGACACGATCCGACGACGGATTGACGACATGGCTGCTGATGTGTGCCGTCAAGTTTGCTCCGAAATCAAACAAAGCACGCTCCAGGCTAGCCTTCAATTAGACGAGTCTACCGACACCGCCCTGGAGAGCCAGTTGATCGCCTTCGCTCGCTACGAGAGAAAGGGAAAGATGAAGGAAGAGTTCTTGTTCTGCAATACCCTACCAACCACAACGACAGCGGCAGATATCAAAGCTATTGTGGACTCTTTTTTTGAAGCTAACGGACTCGGTTGGCAGAATTTCAAGCACATTTGTACTGATGGTGCCCCAGCGATGGTCGGCGTCAGAGGAGGGTTCGTCACGCTTGTGAAGAACGAATGGCCCCATGTGACGTCCTCCCACTGTTCGCTACACCGATACGCTCTTGCGTCAAAGACTCTTCCGCCTCGTTTGCTGGAAGTCATGGACGTCGCGGTCAAAGTGATCAACTTCATTCGTGCGAAGGCCAAAAATCATCGGCTCTTCCAACTACTGGCCAACGAAATGGGAGCGGAACATGTTGGACTTCTGTTCCACACCAAAGTCCGTTGGCTATCGAGGGGGAAATGCCTCTCTCGGCTGTATGAACTCCGGGTTGAGGTGGAAATCTTCCTGCGAGACAACGAAAACAACCTCCATGTCCACTTCGACAATGAAGAGTTCGTCATGATGCTCGCCTACCTGGCCGATATATTCGGCCAACTCAACGAAATGAACCAGTCCTTGCAAGGCCGTGATGTGACAGTCAGTGACGTTCAAGACAAGCTTGCCGGACTGTCTGCTAGAATGGAAGTCTGGCAGGCACGAATCAAGGCCGGGTCCACTGCCTCGTTTCCTTTCTTGGACGAGCACCTGCAGACGCAGAGGATTGAGCTTCCCGTCGGCATCAAAGATTGCATCACTAGACATCTCGACAATCTCTCCCCTGAGTTCAAATCGTATTTCGACGATGCACCGTTGGATGTTCCGTGGCACAAAGACCCGTTCAACGCCAAAATTGAACCTACTGAAGACGAAGCAGAGGAGCTGGCAGAGTTGAAGGTTTCAAAAGCAATGAAGCTGGTCTTCAGTAACAAAGAAGACCTCTCCACCTTCTGGTTGTCTGTTCAGGATGCATATCCACTACTCAGCAAGAAGGCATCCGTAATTCTCATTCAATTCGCCACAACATATCTTTGCGAATCTGGATTTTCTGACCTTGCGACCATTAAAACGAAGTCCAGAAACCGTCTTGACGTTGGGAACGATATTCGCCTTGCTGTGTCCAAGACGGAGCCGGACATAAGAGGCCTCGTCAGACAAGCCCAACAGCAAGTGTCTCATTGATTGTATTGCTTAGAAAAATGTTTACTTTGATTTATCTTTTAAGACTGAGTAAATAAATTTCATAAAACGAAATCTGCATCTTTTATTGAAGGGCAGGGGGCCACGAATGTTAAGCGACTCGGTAGGGGGGCCATGGGCCATCAAAGGTTGAGAAACGCTGCCTTAGACCATTACTGTGGTTGGAATATACCCTTTGGACCCTTTAGACCTTCTAGAACTTTTAGATGCACACCACACAAACTCTATTTCATCTTCTTGCAAAACGCAAAGAAGTTCCCTTGTAAGGAAGTTTAGTGCTCAAAGAAGTCATAGGGCGCATCAAAACCTGCGCTTTTATTACCAACATATGGTTGTTTGCCCGTTGTCTGTCCTTTTTTAATGTTTACCATCAAGCAAGGAAGCAGCACGTACCATTTTAATGACTCTGGTTCGAACGCCCGAAGATTTACATACATAAATAATCCATCCAAAGAAGGTAGACTGCTTGTAACACACAATTACTCTGTGCATAAAGTGGGGAAGTGGGGAAGCAATAATTGCTTCCATGTGTTGTTGTTCGTCAAATGTGAAAATCAATGCAAACAGGTTACATTTTACTAACTGTTTGAGACTTTTGGGTCATGAAGGACTTTTGGGTCATCTGGGTCTTTTGTGTCCTCGGGGACTTTTGAGTTATCAAGGACTTTTTGGGTCATTGGGGACTTTTGGGTCCTCGGGAACTTTTGGGTCCGTTTCGGTCTAGGACTCTTTTGGGTCCTGAGAGACTTTTTGGTCTTTTGGGTCATCAAGGACTCTGGGTATTTGAGGTCATTGGGAGCTCTTGGGTCGTTTGGGTCCTCTGTGACTTTTGGATCATCAAGGACATTTGGGTCATGTTGGGGTTTTGGTTTATTTGGGGTCTTTTGGGTCCTCGGGGACTTTAGGGTCTCAAGTGTTATAGGGTCTTCCAAGCTCGAAGTGGTCTCAGCAGTCTAAAAGGTACATTTCAATGGTACGTAATTAGTAGAGAAAAAGTGACACACAAACACACACACCTACACACACACCTACACACACACACACACACACACACACACACACACACACACACACACACACACACACACACACACACACACACACCTCCCTCATCCATTTATAGCAGATGTTCAATTGATTTAATACATACGTGAGATAAAGTGTCTGTGGAAATGATGATGTTGATGGAATGACGATGATGATGGTATGATGATAATAATAATAATAATAATACATTTATTTTATATCGCGCTTTTCAAGAAGCCCAAAGGCGCTTTGACAGAGTACAAAAAACAAGTGCAAAAAGACAAAAATCAATAGGAAAATAATCAAAGCAAAAGGAAGGAGAAGGAGAACAGATCGTCAGGGGTTAAATGCTGTGGGTTAAATGTTGAATGCAGTGTTGAACAGGTGGGTCTTGAGTGATGTTTTGAATGTTGTGAGTGAGGAGGAGTCTCTGATGGTGTGAGGTAGTGAGTTCCAGAGGGGTGGGAGCAGCGATGGAGAAGGCCCTGTCCCCCCAGGATCTGAATTTGGTCCGGATGGGGGGGGGGGGGGTCAGAAGGTTGGTACCAGCAGAGCGGAGGTTGCGGGCGGGAGTGTGTCTGGAGAGGAGGTCAGTCAGGTAGGATGGGGCCAGGTGTTACGGATTCCGGGTTTAGGTGAATTACTATTCATGTCATTGCTTATTAATGTTTATTCTATTAAAGGTTGTTGTGGTTAAATGGTTAGAGAGGCTCACTATTCATGTCATTGCTTATTCATGTTTATTCTATTAAAGGTTGTTGTGGTTAAATGGTTAGAGAGGCTCCGGATAACAGGAGACCGGAAACGGGATGGTGACCCGGGAGAAGAAAAAAGACGAGGTCTGAGAGAAAGCGGCCATCTTCTGCTCCTCGCCCAGCTCTGACGCGAGCGGTGTCGATATTGATTAGTGTGGGGAACGCTGAGTTTGAAAAGCCCGTCTGGCGAGAGGAATTACCTGCGCGGGGTGATTGCCTGTTACGTGTCAGGTTGCCGTGGCTTCCTGGAAGGAACCAAGCGTCCGGCACTGTTTGCCTCGACGCCTCCGAGGGTGTGTACGGGTCGCACCTTGGGCCTCGCGCACTTTGCGAGCCGTGCTTTGCTTTGCCCGTTTTGCTTTGCAAGGAGGTGTGCGCTGCAGCAGCTGGTCCCGGTACATGACGTGCACGTTTGGAGCACGTCAGCCAGGGGTCCGTTCAACCGCCCGTGTGCGGAGAAGTCGACCTTCACCTTGGTCTGGAGGGGCCCAGAGACATTGTGAGGGACAGTGACAATTGAGGGGTCGTGAGTGGGGAAAGGGGGGAAATATATGAGATGGCCATCTTAGTAAGATTGTTGATGGATTGTTGATTGCTGATGATGGATTGAGAATATATATTATTAATTAATCCGGATCCTTGGTGTGGGGTTGCTTATTGACCTTAATTGTTTGTGTCTTTCATATTGATTGCATTACGAAAGCGTATAAATCATATATCTTTCTGGCGGGGTCCTCCCACGGTCCGGGGGTCACCAACACCAGGTAGTTACCGGGAGGACCACGTAACAGAATTGGGGGCTCGTCCAATTGAATTCCGGGATATAAAATTGTATAAAATAATAAAATAATATTTTTATTAATTAAAATTTATAAATCGGTAAATTTTGGGGAAATTGTGGTAAAGTCTTGGGTGAAGGTTAACAGGTGTTAACGATAGGCACCATGGCGTTTGTGGCACAGAACTTTGCGGTAACCCCGAGTGAGGCACAGTTCCCAGCGTTACTAAAGTCGGACCTCTTGAAATTGGCCAAACATTTTAACTTGGAGGTCCGAACTAAGTTGAGGAAGGCAGACCGCGGTGATACAATCTATGGTGGGATTAGGAACATGGGACGAGTTAGCCTGGGAGTGGCTACCCGAAGAACCAGAAGACGTGGAGCTCCGGAAACTGGAGTTGCAATTACGGAGCCAGGAACGGATCAAAGAAGAAGAAAGGAAAGCAAAAAAGGAAAGAGCAGAAGAAGAAAGGAAAGCAGAAAAGGAAAGAGCAGAAGAAGAAAGGAAAGCAGAAAAGGAAAGAGCAGAAGAAGAAAGGAAAGCAGAAAAGGAAAGAGCAGAAGAAGAAAGGAAAGCAGAAAAGGAAAGAGCAGAAGAGGAAAGGAAAGCAGAAGAGAGGAGAGAAGAGAAACAAGCAGAGGAAAGGAGAGTGGAACGAGAACTCCAGGAAAGGTTAGAAGGGAGAAAAAGAGAGGAGAGGAGAGCTGCAAGGGAACTCGAAGCAGAGGAGAGAAAAGCCGAAAGGGAATTAAAGGAACGTGACATGGTGCTTCAGCAAGAAATTAAATTCAAGGAGCTGGAGTTAAAAAGAGAACGGGGAGAGGTACCACCCTTGCTGACTGGGCCGACACCTAGCCAGAACACCTGGAATGTGGGCAGACATGTGAGGCTGGTTCCACCCTTCAGTGAAAAGGAGGTCACTCAATTTTTTCCACACTTTGAGAAAGTGGCTCGACAGTTAAACTGGCCGGAGGAGGCCTGGACCATACTAGTGCAAAGTGTGCTGGTGGGTAAAGCTCAAGAGATTTATTCGGCGCTACCAATGGACCAATGTGCAGATTATGAGGTATTGAAGAAGCATATCCTCAAAGCCTATGAGTTGCTTCCTGAAGCTTACTGGCAAAAATTCAGGAATGCCAGGAAGAGGGAGAGTGAGACCCATGTGGAGTTTGCCAGAGTGAAAGAAAACATGTTTGATCGGTGGTGTGAGTCAAAAGGAGTCGGGAAAGACTTCGAAGCATTGCGTGACTTGATCCTGGTGGAGGAATTTCAACAGTGTGTCCACGAGGACATCAAAGTGTACCTGCAGGAAAAGAAAGTACCAAAGTTGTGGGACGCAGCCACCATGGCAGATGATTATGCCTTAACACACCGGATAGGGGTCCACAAACCTAGCTCCTCGCCTAGACTTCAGCAGGGGAGTTATGGAACACCCGGTGCGGAGAACGACAATACATGGCGGCGACCTCGAGAGGATTATGGGGACCACTCTGATACCCCAACTGCTCGAAATCAGGGGGCTACGGGCCCAAGACAGACTTATTTCACGGGGGGCCCGAGGCAGACCACGAGTTTTTCCTCCGGGCCTACTTGCGCCTTTTGCAAAAAACCTGGACACTTGATGTCCAGTTGTTACCTCATGAAAAGGGACAACCCAGAGCGGAGTCCGACTATTACAACTCCGAATGCGATGGCAAGCGTAAGAAATTGCCCACAGAAGAGTTACCAACCATTTATTTATGAGGGGTTGGTCTCACTCGAGGGAGACTTGACTAACCCAAGACCTGTTAGGGTATTGAGGGACACAGGAGCCCATCAATCCTTAATGCATGAAGGCATTTTGCCATTGTCAAAGAGTACCGCAACTGGTGATAGGGTTCTGTTACAAGGGATCGGTGGCTGTGTTAGTGCCCCACTTCATGTTATCCATTTGGAATCCGATTTGGTGTCAGGACCGGTCACCGTCGGTTTACAAGCCACGCTTCCTGTAGAGGGAGTATCTGTGATTATCGGAAATGATTTGGCCGGGGGGCAAATTTATGGTAACCCGAGGGTGGGTAAAGAGCACCGCAGGGGAAATAACACCACCCCAGCTCGGGATGGCGACAAAAGTGCCAAGTTATTTGTAGGGGGACTGAACTTCAACACAGAGGGAGAAGTTCTGACCTCTGTCTTCAACAGATATGGGCCGCTGGTGGAAGTGCGGGTGGTAAAAGACAGGGAAATGCAACGGTCAAGAGGGTTCGGCTTTGTCACGTTTGAAAGCACAAACGACGCCAGGGAGGCAGAGAAGAATTGGAATGGTAAGGATTTGGAGGGTCGGACCATAACAGTAGGGAAGGCATTTCGTAGGCGTCGAGAGGTCTACAGAAGAGGACCACTTGGCGGTAGTTTTGGTGTTGGCAGCAGCCGATATTACTATGGAGGCTCCCAGAGTTACGGCATCTCCCGAAAGAATGATTGGCAGAGGACTGGCCGAGAAGGAGACCGCCAGTCAGGTGACTGCTGGGACAAGGGGTCCCACCGTAACTGTTAGGAGTCCGGAGAAGTTGAAGCACTCGATATACAGCGGAGCCGCCGAGCCTGGGCTCCTACACGGGCTAACCGTGAACGCCACGTTCTTAAAAGGCGTCCCGGTAGGGAACGTTCCTGCACGGACTAACCGTGAACTCCACGTTCTTAAAGGCGTCCATGTAATGAACTTTCCTCCCCGGACTAACCGTGAACCCCACATTCCTTAAGGCGTCCATGTAGTGAGTACTCAGCTGGGCCTCCATCCAAGAGCAACTAGAAGTTGTTGACGCTTGGTCTAGAGGGAATTACCTTGGAATCTCTGGGGGGTTTTGGTGAAAGTTTGTTGCTTTATTTTTGAGATGTGATAATTGTGCCCGGGGGGAACTGATGATTTGGGGTATCGGGTTTGATTATCAAAGTTGGCCGGCCCATAAAGTTTTCGCGGGGTTCAAACTTTCTTTCTTGAATGGGGGGAGTGTTACGGATTCCGGGTTTAGGTGAATTACTATTCATGTCATTGCTTATTAATGTTTATTCTATTAAAGGTTGTTGTGGTTAAATGGTTAGAGAGGCTCACTATTCATGTCATTGCTTATTAATGTTTATTCTATTAAAGGTTGTTGTGGTTAAATGGTTAGAGAGGCTCACTATTCATGTCATTGCTTATTAATGTTTATTCTATTAAAGGTTGTTGTGGTTAAATGGTTAGAGAGGCTCCGGATAACAGGAGACCGGAAACGGGATGGTGACCCGGGAGAAGAAAAAATACGAGGTCCGAGAGAAAGCGGCCTTCTTCTGCTCCTCGCCCAGCTCCGACGCGAGCGGTGTCGATATTGATTAGCGTGGGGAACGCTGAGTTTGAAAAGCCCGTCTGGCGAGAGGAATTACCTGCGCGGGGTGATTGCCTGTTACGTGTCAGGTTGCCGTGGCTTCCTGGAAGGAACCAAGCGTCCGGCACTGTTCGCCTCGATGCCTCCGAGGGCGTGTACGGGTCGCACCTTGGGCCTCGCTTTGCTTTGCGAGCCGCGCTTTGCTTTGCCTGTTTTGCTTTGCAAGGAGGTGTGCGCTGCAGCAGCTGGTCACGGTACGTGACGTGCACGTTTGGAGCACGTCAGCCAGGGGTCCGTTCAACCGCCCGTGTGCGGAGAAGTCGACCTTCACCTTGGTCTGGAGGGGCCCAGAGACATTGTGAGGGACAGTGACAATTGAGGGGTCGTGAGTGGGGAAAGGGGGGAAATATATGAGATGGCCATCTTAGTAAGATTGTTGATGGATTGTTGATTGCTGATGATGGATTGAGAATATATATTATTAATTAATCCGGATCCTTGGTGTGGTGTTGCTTATTGACCTGAATTGTTTGTGTCTTTCATATTGATTGCATTACGAAAGCGTATAAATCATATATCTTTCTGGCGGGGTCCTCCCACGGTCCGGGGGTCACCAAGACCAGGTAGTTACCGGGAGGACCACGTAACACAGGTTATGGAGGGCTTTGTAGGTCAAGAGGAGGATTTTGTACTGGATTCTCTGGGGGATGGGGAGCTAGTGAAGCTTACAAAGGACTGGGGTGATGTGGTCATGGGTCCGGGAATGGGTGAGTCGACGGGCAGCGGAGTTCTGAATGTATTGGAGTTTATTTGTGATTATTGAGGATGAACCATAGAGGAGGCTGTTGCAGTAGTCCAGACGGGAGGTGATGAAGGCGTGGATGAGGGTTTCTGCAGCCGTGGAGGAGAGGGATGGACGGAGACGGGCAATGTTTTTCAGGTGAAAGAAGGCTTTCTTTGTGTTCTGTTTAGTGTATTTGTCGAAGGAGAGGGTTTGGTCAAAGATAATGCCAAGATTCCGGATGTGAGGGGAGGTGGATACTGGGAAACTGTCGATGTTGAGGGCAAAGTTGTGGGTGCATTTGGTGAGCGTTTTTGGGCCAATGATGATTATTTCAGATTTATCATAGTTAAGTTTGAGGAAGTTGATTTGAAGCCAGGATATTATTTCAGTGATGCAGTATGTCAGGATAGCGTGGGTGGCGGTGGAGATGGACTTTATGGAGATGAAAAGCTGGATGTCATCGGCGAAGCAGTGGAATTGGAGACCATGACGGCGGATTAAGTGACAAAGGGGGGACAGGTACAAGATGAAGAGGAGAGGGCCAAGAACTGAACGTTGGGGGACACCTTGGGGGAGGGGAGCAGTGGGGAATTTACAGTTATTGATGGAGATGAACTGGCGTCTGTCAGAGAGGTATGATTTGATCCAAGAGAGGGCAGTGCCGGTAATGTTAAAGGTGGTTTCAAGTTGGGTGAGGAGGATAGTGTGATTGATGGTGTCAAAGGCAGCGCTGAGGTCGAGGAGGATGAGAATGTTGAGGTTGCCGGCATCAGAGGAGAGGAGAAGGTCGTTGGTGATTTTGAGGGAGCAGTTTCAGTACTGTGGTTGGAGCGGAATCCGGATTGGAATGTTTCATACAGGTTATTGGCAGAGAGGTGATGTTTGAGTTGAGTGGCTACAGCGCGTTCCAAAACTTTTGACAGAAAGGGTAGGTTGGAGATGGGTCTGAAGTTGTTTAAGGTGTCAGGGTTTAGTCCAGGTTTTTTCAGAATGGGGGTAACAGCAGCAAATTTGAGGGATGGTGGGACGATGCCTGTAGACAGGGAGGAGTTTATTGTTGCAGTGATAAGTGGAGAGAGAGCAGGAAGGGAGGCCTTGACAAAGCTGGAGGGGATGGGGTCAAGAGTGCAGGTGGCAGTTTTCATTCCTATGACGAGTTCAGAGAGGTCAGTAGGGGAGACTGGGCAGAACTGAGACAGGGGTTGGCAGGATAAGGGGGGGCAGGTGGTTTGAGGGGGAGCGGGTGCGGTGGTGGTTAAGCTGTTGTAGATGTTGTCAATTTTGCTTTGGAAGAATGAAAGGAAGGAGATGCAGTTGTCTACTGTGAATGGCTGGGTGGTGGTGTTCAGGGGGCTGAGGAGTTTGTTTATTGTAGAGAAGAGTGCTTTTGGGTTTCCGGAGCCAGAGTGGATAATTTGAGAGTAGTAGGCAGAGCGGGCGCCGGAGAGGGCATCTTTGTAGTGCTGTAGGTGGTCCTTGTAGGCTTGGGAGTGAATTGTGAGACCTGATTTATTGCGGAGTCGTTCAAGTTGGCGAGCACGAGTTTTCATCAGGCGGAGTTCAGGGTTAAACCAGGGAGCAGAATGGGTGAAAGAAACTGATTTGGTTTTTATAGGCGCAAGCTAGTCAAGGCAGGAGGAGAGAGTGTAGTTGTAGTAGTCAGTGAGGTCAGAAGGGGTGTGGAGGTCAACGAAGGGAGAGGTGGACATTTTTTCAGAGAGGGTGGATGAGAATGAGGTAGGTGAAAGGGCGTTTAGCTTACGGAAGTTGATAGTGCGATAATGCCTTGGTGCTGGGGTGGGGATGTTGATGGTCATAGTCATGGCTAAGTGGTCAGATAGGGTGAGGTCGGAGCCAGAGAGATGGTGCAAAATTAATCCAGTCGAGCAGACAAGGTCCAGAATGTGCCCACGGTTATGGGTAGGAAAGTTGACATGTTGAGTGAGGTTAAAGCAGGTGAGTAAATCAGTGAAGTCAGTGGTTATTGTGGAGTCAGTGGAGTCCATGTGGATGTTGAAATCACCGAGGAGGAGGAGGATTGAGGGGGAGAGGAAACAGAGCTGGGTCAGAAAGTAGGAGAAGTCAGACAGGAATGATGCGTGTGGTTTGGGAGGGCGGTAGACGACAGCCATGACTGACTGCGTGTGACAAGAGAGTTTAAAAGCCAGGTGTTCAAATGATGGAGCAGATGAGATGGAGATGAGGCTGGTCTTGATGTCCTGTCGGTGTATTACGGCAATTCCACCACCTCGGCCCTCCGAGCGTGGTTTATTGATGTATGAATATACATTGGGTGTAGTGAGGTTGAGTGAGAAGTAGTCCAGAGGTTGCTGCCAGGTTTCAGTGAGACAGAGAAAGTCCAGTTTATTATCCAGAATGTAGTCGTTCAAGATGAGGCTTTTGTTGTTGAGGGACCGGGTATTGATCAGGGTGAGCTTCATGTTTGTTTGTACGGTTGGGATGAACTCAGGTGATTTAGCCAGGGTTTGCAGACAGGAGGTGCGATCGTGTGTGTTGCTGTGACCAGGTGTGCTGGGACGATGAGTGGGAGTGCGCTGAGCCGACCAGAGTATGGGAATGAAGTGACCTGTTTGTAAGTAAACAAACTTACGACCAGAGCCTCTATGAATATATCTGGGTCGTCACATGAGTCCGTGGTATTTGATTGCAGAGATCCATGATGGGGTGGAGTAAGTGTTGAGCAGAAGTAGCCTTGCAGCAGAGTACCTTAGAGCCATGTCAGGCAGGAGCAAATGGGACGAGAACAAGGCCAAGGTCGAGGAGGACGAGTAGGCCTTGCCAGTGGAAGCAGTGAGCAAGACAGTAAAGGCCGAAGCGGCAGACGAGGCGCAGGACAGTTCGGGAGCGGGCCTGAGGCAACGGTGGAAGAGCCGGGCAGGCGAAGCCAGGTGCAGAGCCGGGACCGAGCAGAGAGCAGACCAACGGCCAAAAATCCACCACGACCACTAGAAAAGCAGACTATGTACAATGACCCAGTCGGAGAAGCGGCGAGCAAGACTGTAAAGGCCGGAGCGGCAGACGAGGCGCAGGACAGTTCGGGAGCGGGCCTGAGGCAACAGTGGAAGAGCCGGGCAGGCGAAGCCAGGAGCAGAGCCGGGACCGAGCAAGGAGCAGATCCAACGGCCAAAAAGCCGCCATGACCACCAGAAAAAGCAGACTATGTACAATGACCCAGTCGGAGAAGCGGCGAACAAGTAACGCCAGCGTCCTCTCCAGACCGGACCGGAAGCAGGATGTTTGATGATGATGATGGAATGATGATATGACGATGATGGAATGATTGATGATGATGAAATGGCAATGGAATAATGATGGAAGGCTGATGATGATGATGATATGACGATGGTGGAATGATGATGATGATGATGATATGCCGATGATGGAATGATGATGATATGACGATGATGGAATGATGATGATGAGACGATGATGGAATGATGATGATGATGATATGACAATGATGGAATGATGATGATGATATATTGATGGAATGATGATATGACGATGATGGAATGATGATGATGATATGACGATGATAGAATGATGATGATTATATGACGATGGTGGAATGATGATGATATGACGATGATAGAATGATGATGATGGAATAATGATGGAATGATGATGATATGACGATGATGGAATGATGATGATGATGATGATATGACGATGATAGAATGATGATGATGATGATGATATGACGATGATGGAATGATGATGATGATGATATGACAATGACAGAATGGTGATGATGAAATAATGATGGAATGATGATGATATGACGATGATGGAATGATGATGATGATGATGATGTGACGATGATAGAATGATGATGATGATGATGATATGACGCTGATGGAATGATGATGATGATGATATGACAATGATAGAATGGTGATGATGAAATAATGATGGAATGATGATGATATGACGATGATGGAATGATGATGATGATATGACGATGATAGAATGATGGTGATGATATGACAATGATGGAATGATGATATGATGATGATAGAATGATGATGATGACATGATGATGGAATAATGATGGTATGATGATATGACGATGATGGAATGATGATGATGAAATAATGATGGAATGATGATGATATGATGATGATGGAATGATGATGATATGATAGAATGATGATGATGAAATAATGATGGAATGATGATGATATGATGATGATGGAAGGATGATAATGATATGACGATGGTAGAATGATGATGATGAAATAATGATGGAATGATGATGATATGACGATGATGAAATGATGTTGATGGCATGGTGATAGAATGATGATGATGACATGATGATGGAATAATTATGGTATGATGATGATGATATGACGATGATGGAATGATGATGAAATAATGATGGAATGATGACGATATGACGATGGAATAATGATGGTATGTTGATGATGATGATATGACAATGATGGAATGGTGATGATGATATGGCAATGGAATAATGATGGTATGATGATGATATGACGATGATGGAATGATGATGATGATATGACGATGTAATAACGATGGAATGATGATGATGATGGAATGATGATGATGATGATAGGACGATGATGGAATGGTGATGTTGATATGATGATGGAATGATGATGATGATATGATGATGGAATGATGATGGAATGATAATGATGATATGACGATGGAATAATGATGGTCTGATGATGATGGCGATGATGGAATGATGATGATGATGATATGATGATGACGGAATGTTGATGATATGATGATATGATGATATGATGATGGTGGAATGATGATGGAATGATGATGTTATGATGATGGAATGATGATGATATGATGGGGTAAAGTAATTAATTACCTCAGTTGGTGAGCGTCTCGTGCCGTGAAATTTCAGCAGGGTTTGCATATTGGGTCACTGAAGCATTTTGCTTTTGAGAACAAAAGGTCAAGGTCACCTAAAATCGTCAATTTTTATTTATTTTTAACCTGTTTTCATCATGTTTAGCATATGGAAGAATAATAAGTCTGAACACAAAGTGGATGCGATTGGGCTTTGTATTTTCAGATGCTTTCTATTTGTCTTTTGGCAATTAAACAGCGTTTCTGCAAATCATAAAGTTATTCCAATGTTTATAGATATTCATGTATGTTAGCCAATGTGCCAAATATAAAAGAATATATCCAAAGAGCAAGCACCTTCATATCATAACTCGCATTAAAATTGAAAAATGGACCACTAACATTTTTCTTTTTACAAACCTATTTTGATTCCGATGTAGAATGAAGAACTGTTCTTGCTGGTTGAGTCTTGAGTCCATCCGTGTCGGTCGATAGGTAGAACATTGGTTTAAATCACCAGAATGTTGATCGGATTTGCTCATTTCCATGGGAAGCAAAGACGAGCTTACATTTCAGGTATTAACTCTTCGTCAGAGCAAAAGTGAGACATGGAATTGGGTCACAAGAGTGCTAGAGATAACTCTCCAACACGTAATCAAAAGACTTAATCGGATCATTAACATCCATCCATCAAGTAATGCTGGCACAATGGTGTGAACTTAAAATCTTCCCAAGGGATGCAAAATTCATTGATGCAACTCTCTTCCTGCAAGAACAATTCCTTGAGTTTGTTTTGGACCAATTATAAATTATATCAGAATGGACAATTCAATGGTACGTTTCACCCCACTGCAATTTGCTGTGGGATCGCTCGTTGATATTGCATGGCTCTGAACCAAATCTCTTCTCTTATCTGATTTTCAAATGTTACACAAATGTCATTGTTAAATATAAAGATGTTAAAAATGATTCTGTTGACACTTATTTTTAGGTTCTCCTATGAAGAAACTGTCTCCGACAGTGAAGTCGCTGAAACAGAAATATGTTGTGGTATTTTGTTTTACCCCACAAGTGGTGTTTTCCTTACTCTGGGCTCTTGTAAGTGATCCAAGGGTAAACTACAACACAACGGCCCGTTTGGTAACAATCATTATTGAATGTACTTTGACTTCACCCCTTTGGGCTTTTTGTTCGTTGACCTACTTGATTATTTTGGCAATATCGTGCCTTGGCCTTGCTTCAAAGGCTCAGAACAAGGATTCTTCTTCAAATGAGGGAAAGTTTATAACATACAACATGCTGTTTCTCTTAATGGTTGTGGTCGCTTTCATTCCCGCTTATATAAGCACACAAGGAAAACATGCAATTATAACTGAAATGTTTGCAATTATTGCTACAGCGTTTGCATTTCTTGGCTGCAGTTTTGTCCCAAAATGTTACACGATTTATAAAAAATAAAATTTCTTGAGACTTTCATTCCTAACATGTATGTTTTTCCACTAAGAAAACATTTTCCCAACATTGTATTCAACAGAGACATTTATCTATATTTACAGTCGTGGCCAAAAACATTGGCACCCTTGCACTTTTTTCAAATAACTCACAATTTTCTCTAAAAATAATGTTACGTTTGTGGCGGTAGGGATGACATACCTTATTGAAGTCAGGATTGTGTAAATTAGCATGGACCGTGTGACGTGAAGAAGAAGCCAATTACATGTACGTAAGCAGGGTAAACGTTGAGCTTAAGAGTGTTTGCATGTCACCACACGGAGGGAGGTTTTTATGTTACTTAGATAGGGCATAAGATTAATAATTCCCAGTATGTATTGCCTCATGTAATTTTCCCTTGTGTTTTATTTCAACTAAGAAGGGCTGCCATTACGAATGACAAGACCGGCCATGAAAAGCTCCAGTCACCCACAACACTGTCATGCCGACAGAGACCCAAACATTTGTAAACCTGCCCCCCGAAAATTATTGATGGGCGTCAAGAAGGCCGTGAAGCTCCACCCTGAAGGGGATGATTGGTCGGGGAAATGGACTGAAGTGATGGGGCATGCCGATTGGTCATGTGTAACATCAGCGAGGGACAAAGGAGGATGAGTCCCTCCTCTCTCTCTCTCTCTCTCTCTCTCTCTCTCTCTCTCTCTTTATCTGGTACTGGCTGCATCACGGATGGTTGCATTATGGCTCTCTCCTTCTGGCTTTGTGGCAAGCGGTCACATTTTTATCTCTCTTTCGTTCTGGTGCTGGGTGCAGGTGGTCGCATATTTGGCTCGTTCTATTGCTGGCTTCGTGGAGAGCGGTCGCGTTTTCTGGTGTGCATTTGAGGAGAATTGTTTGGAGGCCAGAAAACCTTGCAGCGTTGGAGCCAGGGATGTCGTTTTGACTTGGTGCTCTTTGAGGGAGCTAAGGGCCGGGATCGAGCAGGGGAACATTGGCTGACTGCTGCATGGCTCAGTGTGCTGGCACGATTGCCCAGCGCCATTGTTCGGGCGCTTCGACACGCTGTCCTCTCAGCAACCGATCCCACCAAAGTACTCGTCAAGACCACAGAGCTGAGTGCCAAATCAAAGACGGAATTTTCGTTATATTTTCCTTAATCATTCCCTTGTCTGTTCCATGTGTCTGAATGGAGACGTCTCAAATTAGGATTTAGTTTTTACTTCAACAATCCTTTTTACCTCATTGCTTTATTTCATTAAATTAGTCATTGTCTGGCATTTTAGTTGTCGTGTCCATTTACTCATTTGCGGGTTTGAGGAATAAAACGCCATGACGGCCATCTGATGAGATAAGGCTTCGGGCCTTTCCTGCCCGCACAAAAAAATAAACCCGCCAATTTCAGGTGTACGCCCCAGAGTTAAAGCAATGTTTGGCTATCTGTCCAATGCTGGTCTTCTCCACGGACTTGACAATAACTTGAGATTGACAAAAGTATTTGGTCTCCACAATTCTTTATTTTACTGTTAATATTACAGAATTTTGTTTTTGATTCAGAACTTAATATATCCTTTTAAATCAGAAAATAAAAGTAAATGGCATTGACAAAATTATTGACACCCGAGACTTAATATTAGGTAGCACAGCATTTGGACAAAATAACTGCAGTCAAGCGCTTCCTCTAGCCATGAATGAGCTTTCTACAACTCTCCACTGGCAGTTTGGCCCACTCCTCTTGTGCAAACTGCTCCAGTTCTCCAAGATTTGAAGGGTGCCTTCTCCCAACTGTTGTTTTCAGATCCCCAAACAGGTGTTCAATGGGATTTTAGAACTTGACTCATTGCTGGCTACTTCAGAACAGTCCAGTGTTTTGTCTTGAACTATTCCTGGGTGCTTTTTGAAGTGTGTTTGGGGTCATTTTCCTGCTGCAAGGCCCATGACCTTCGACGGAGACCCAGCTTTCTGACACTGGGTTGAACATTGCGCTCCAAAAATGCCTTGGTAATCTTCTGATTCCATGATGCCATCAAGGTACTCAGTGCCAGAGGTATCACAGCAACCCCAAAACATCACTGAACCTCCTCCGTGTTTGACTGTAGGGAAGGTGTTGTTTTCTTTGAAGGCTTCATTTTGTTTTCTGTAAACATGGAGATGATGTGCTTCAAAAACTCTAATTTGGTATCATCTGTCAATAGGACATTCTCCGAGAAGGATTTTGACTTGTTGAGGGGTTTTGGAAAAATTCCAGTTGGGCTTTCTTAGCAGTGGGGTACTCCTTGGTCTCCTACCATAGAACCCCTTTTAATTGTGTTGGTGACAGATGGTGCGAGTTGAAACTGTTGTATCTTGTGTATGAAGGTCAGCTTGAATCCGTTTGGCAGTTTAATGAGTTGCTCTCTCCACCATTCGGACAATCCTTCGCTGCAATCTTCGATCAAGTTTTCTCTTGCGGCCACATCCAGGGAGGTTGTTTACAGTGTCATGGGCCTTAAACTTCCTGAAAACATTGCGTACAGTGGACGCAGGAACATCAAGGTCTCTGGAGATCGACTTGTAGCTTTGAGATTGCCCATGCTTGGATACAATCTTGTGTCTGACCTCCTCAGACAATTCTCTGGTTTTCTTTCTTTTCTCCATGGTCATTGAGGTACACACAGTGACACAAAACAGCAGAATGTCCCTTTTTCTCTATTCAAACTGGTTGAATGAGTGATTTTTATATTGCAGGCACCTGCAACTCACCACAGGTGAGTTCAAATCCAAAGTAATGGAGAATCACCTGCTTGAAATCTAATTATTTTTAACTTCTAAAAGGTGCCAATAATATTGTCCAGGCCATTTTAGGATATCTGTGTGGAATAAGCTAAGATTTAGTAATTTTTTCAACTTTTTTAGCTCACCTGTAACGAAGTTCATTAGCTCACCTGGAACAAAGTTCAGGGGAGCTTATGCGATGGCGCTTTGTCGTCAGTTTGTCCGTCCGTCCGTCCATCCGTCAGTCCGTAAACACTTGAAACATCTTCTATGAAACCGCTGATGGGATTGCGACCAAATTTGGCACAAATTTTATTTGTTGTGTTGTGACTAAAGTTTGTTCATGGCATTAAAATAGATCGGGGTCTAGGGGGTTTACCGGGGTCAAAGTGGATCCAGGTTTGACCTCCCAAAATAGAAATTTGCTTTTTCCTCTGAAACTACTCACATTATTTCGTTGAAACTTGACCACAACCTTCACCCCCCGTGCTGTACCAATGGTTTGTTCACGCCATTTAAAAAAATCTTCCCCTTTGGGGGTCTATGGGGGGGTTGCCCCCAAAATATGTATTTGCTTTCTTCTCAGAAACTGCACACACGATTTCGATGAAACTTGACCACAACGTTAATCACCCATGATGTACCAATGTTTGTTCAAGGCATTAGGAAAATTGGGGTCTCAGGAGGTATATGGGGTTGGGGAGATTGGTATGTTTTTCTTTGTTTGTTTAAAGTCTTATGATTATGTTAGTATGATTCTACCTGCTGCCCTGTCTTCTAGCAACCATTGAAATTGGTTTAAAATACCCATAGTCGGAGCAGTATACTGTTTATCCTACCAGGTGAGCACCAGGGGTATTGCCTCTATGTTTTGTTTTGTTCCACTGCAAACCAACGAAATACATGTGTGGATACCAAAATATTTTTTAATTTAAACAATTTTCTGGAAGAAATGGTGCATTATTTGAAAAGGAGCAGAGGTTCCAATATTTTTGGCCACGACTGTATAAAAAAAATAAAAGGCAGAGTGTGTCAATATGTGTGTGTAACTAACTCAAAAACTCAAAAACCATGTAACCTAGCAGCCCCAAACTTTCATGCATACTCAGCGAACTCCAAGGGAGTGAACGAATGAAAACTGGGTGTTTGGGTGTTAAAACACCCTTTTTGAAAATTATTAACGTGGTGCTCATAACAAAAAATAAATAAATAAGCCTTACCAAAATGGTGGTGTGCCCACTTGTTCAGCCCTGTGACATTGCTGGGTTCTTAAGCCGCCATTTTGTTTTGGCCTATTAAAAAGTGCCTTCGCTTGGAAACACTATCTACTCTCACGGCCGGACTAATTAAAGCAGAAAATCAAAATCTGAATTCGGATTTTAGGATTGAATCCCACATATTTAATAAGTATCGAAATCTGGAGTGAAATCTGAAAAATTTAACAACAGTGATTCTTACAATTAAAACTATGTGTGTGTGTGTGTGTGTGTGTCCTCCATAACAACAAAACCATGAATCCTTGCAGACCAGAACTTTGTTTGCATATGAAGGGAACTCCACGGGAGTACACGAATGAAAAGTGGGTGTTGGGTTTTAGTCTCCCTTGCAGGGGACTTAATCCGCCATTATTTTTACCTACTGAAGAAGCCTTTAAAATTTTCCAGGATGACCACTCACAGACTAATCTTATAACCCTATTTGTGAATGTATATTTGCTTGGTTGTGCCTGATGGACAGCCTAAGGAAGTGACTTAGAGAGGGAAGAGGGGGTCCTTGGGAGGGAACTTTTCACGACAAAAAACATGGGCGCATCAGATGTAGATCCAGGGCATGCCCAAGGGGCATGGCAGTAGGGCGTGTCCAAGGGGCGTGGCTTCCTCTGACTATAAAAATCCCACTAAATAAATTCCGTGACTATATTTATTTTTCGGGCAACGCCAGATAACTCTGCCAGTAAAAGTATATAATCAAAATCTTAATTCGTATTTGAGGATTGTATCTCATGAACTACATAACTGTCGAAATATGGAGTGAAATTTGAATGTTAAGAAATTAGCAATGTTTTTGTTTTTTCTGGTGTGTCCCATAACCAATATGCTTTCTTTTGTTTGCGAAGCCAGCCATTCCTTTTCAACCGTTTCATTGGAGTGCTTGCTTGAGTGCTTAAACCACTTGGGGAGCGCTTAACAAGCTGTTTGGTTGTTTGTTTGCAAACCATGGCGATACACGGCAAAAGTATCCACGCTGTCACTCTGCACTGCAGCTCTGCTAAACACAACCAAAAATTAATCGATCGACATACAAAGTTCAGGCCCCACCTGCATGCATTGGGCGCCCCTCGGTGCCTCGGGCAGTGCCTCGCCCCTTGAAAATGTTGTGATATTTTTTTTTTTCATGACGTTTCCCTTTTTGTGTGATTTGCTTTCATTTTGCCACCCGACACGGACATAGATACATATAAAAATAACATCCATAGTGATCGTGTTCGTAGTTCTGACATGTTCGTTCGAGCTGTGAAAATAGACTGACATTTTGTATTCATTCTCTGTGGCTCGATATATATTTGAATTAAATTTTGTTAATTTTCCAATTCAATTCCTCTTTTGAAGACTGTTTAAAAGTAAACATTTATGGTTGTCGTTTTGATGTTCCTCATGTGTGTGTGTGTGTGTGTGTGTGTGTGTGTGTGTGTGTGTGTGTGTGTGTGTGTCTGTGTGTGTGTGTCTGTGTGTGTGTGTCTGTGTGTGTGTGTGAATGTATATATTGCCGAAACGGAACTGAGAATATGCCGCAGTCACAACAGTCCACTCACAAACGCTCATAAGGGAGATAGACATATGTGTGTATATATACATATACGTATGTGTTTGTGTGGTCATAAAGCATAACATATTGTGATGAATTTTGGGTAGGGGGATATATAGGGCCAGATAGATCTGTATAGGTCGCTGCTTCGACTGTCATGCTAGGGAATCTCGATGTAATAAGTTCTGTATAGACCGGATGTCGGAAAGGTTGGATATATGTCCCAGCAACGAGGGGGCAGGGCATGTTAAGTAGTTGTAGGGACTATGCTAATTCCCCAGTGTGTTGTTCCCTCTGTGATCATCCAATTGTCCCGTATGACAACGCTCATAGACACATAGATTAGGAATCCATCCCCATTAGCGCATACACACTAATTAATTCCCCTCACAACAAAATCCACCGGAAGAACAGACCTGAAATGGCCTGCAGTATTACACCATGACAATGAAACATCGAGCAGGCAGGACGAGAGCCACACCCAGAAGGACCTGTGATTGCCTGGGGAGGGGCGAGTAATAAGTAGGTCGCTGATTGGCAGAGTATGGACGGTGAAGGACATGACAGACTGATTGACCCCCGACTGATGGCATGACACGAAGCGCGTGAAGCGCTCATCCAATGACAGGGGACGGACGCAATCAGAACATTCGGGAAGTCAAGAAGCGATGCACTGATTGGGGACAGAGAGAGCTGACGTCACGAGATGGCCAGTAACACCACTCGCTGGCCGACATTTCCCCTTCTCGTCTTGGTATTCCTTCCTGCCCGGACCTCTCTTCCCTTCTTGCCTTCTCTTGTGTTGGAGCTCGTCGCATTTTGTCCCTTGCTTGTTGGACGTTGAAAATACATTGGAGCGCCGACGATTCTCTTACCCGGCATTCACGAACGGGACCTCATGAAAACAAAATAAGTTCTGTGGGTGCCAATGGGACATTCAGCTCTCGGCCCATCATATGGTGTTCTAAAGCGTAATTATATGGGGTTCTAAAGGGTAATTCCAAAGGTTTCTAAAGCGCTCTAAAGGATAAATCTATGGGGTTGTAAAGGGTAATTATATGGGGTTCTATATGGTAATGCTAAAGGGTTCCAAAGGATAATTCTAGATACCAAAGGGTATTCATCCCCCAAACACACCACTTACCTTATTTATTTGCAGGAAACAATCTTTCCAAATGGCCACACATTCAGCCACGTAATGACATCACTGATGCATGGAACATGTAGCGATTCATGTACATCAGATGCGTGTGTACACCTTCGTGTACACCAGATCACGCGTGTATGTGAGGCTTGCTGTGCAGCAGCGTACGTGGGTTTGGTGGAGCGTGAACGGGGGCGTAACGAGGCCTACTTCCCGCCAACATCGGAGCATTGGCGGGCTTGTGCACTTGGCACCGACGATACCTGATGAACCCTGACACACCTCAGCTCGACGGAGATAAGCCCGCACCCACAGAACACAACGATTGATTTGATTAATTCTTACCCTGTGCTTGCATTTGAAGTGAGGTGTGGGGACGTCCCGATTTAGGAATATTATTTATTTACCGGCGCGTTTCTTTGTATCGGGGTCCGGCAATAAAGCCGCATTTACTTTTGTACCATAAATCGTGTTTTTGTGAGTTACTTTTCGCAGGTTGAAGACTGCGCGTGAACCGTCAGGTAAATCCCGCTTCTTCTTCTTTTCTTTCTTTTTCCCACGCATACAGAGTGAAGTCCGCCCTTGATCGTCGCCTCATTAGTGCCCGATTGCCATTCGTGATTTCCCCGGTCTTAACCGAGGGGGAGTCACGCGAGAATATCATTGTCTTTGTGTGTAATCCTCCCCATCCTCCTCGCCTCACCTTTCTCTATCCCCCCTGTTGTGGAAATCATTCAAGACCACAACTTTAGTCCATCTGTTGGTTTAATTCCATTAAGACCTTTGACATCATTCTGCAAATACAGGGATGCAATAGAAATAAGGTTTGGTTTCACATAGGTCAATCCACAATATCATTCAATGAAAGCAAGCGTAATAGTCTATGCGGTACGTACCGTTAACGAGTCCACTAGTCAATGTAACATGTCACAGGAGAAGACGCCCAGAGCAGCGGCCGTTTCGGGTCTTATAGCCGCGCCCCCCCAGCGGTGTCAGCGAGCAGCGAGCATCACCTGGGTTCAGCATAATACGATTTCACTACATTCTCCCCACCGTTAGAATTACAATGCCGTGCGGCTAGAAGCGAGCGAGGCGTCAGCCTTAACAGGGTGCGGAATATGGTTTCAGTCGGCCCAACCGTACCGGGCCGGGCGGCGAATTTCCCTGCCAGCACGTGTCTGAAATTCCCCGGGTAGGGCACCACGCAACCCCGAGACCCCAGCGTTGGAGTAGCTGCCAGAGTCAGGTGACGAAGGGGGTACCGCCAAGCCATCAGGCAAGGGCGGTTGTGGCGAAGGGAGGGTCGGCAGACGTTCAGTGATGGAAGTGTCGGAAGAGTCCATAGTCTCATAGATTGGCTCGTCCGATTCCTTATAAGGGTCGGTGACCCCGCATGGGGCAAGATGGCATACGGAAACAGTGGACTCACGCCCATCTGCCGTCATCACACGTGCATGCTCGGGATTAGCCTGGAGCACCTGCACTTTGTCCACTAAGGGGTCGTACTTGCTCGTGCGGACTGCCCATTTGAGATAGGCCGGCCCGGGCTCTGCGAACCAACTGGGTAAAGACTGGATACACCCCGAGCTCCTTGGGTGGTGGAAAAGTCGCTCGTGGGGAGTCTGGTTGGTGGCCGTACATAGGAGAGCCCTAATCGAGTTCAGCGCCGCAGGTAGCGACCAAGCCCATTTATCGAGGCCCCGGCCGAGGGTCCGGAGATTGAGCACGACGGCCCTCCATATAATCCCGTTGAAGCGTTCGATCTGCCCATTCGCTTGGGGTCTGTACGGCGTGGTATAACTAGAAGCGACGTTATTTTGGAGCAAGTAGCCTCGCACTTCCTGAGACAAAAAGACCGCACCCTGATCTGTATGCACGTAGGCCGGGTACCCAAACATAGAGAACAAATTTTGCAGGCATCGCATAACCGTGGCAGCCGTCATATTCACGCACGTATAAGCAAAAGGAAATCGCGAGTACTCGTCGACAATAGTGAGCAGATAGCGAGAGTTACTCGACACCGGCAACGGGCCCTTGAAATCCATCGCCAATCTTTCCCACCGCCTCGTAGCTCTAACCAGTTTTTTGTTTTTTTTTGTTGTTTTTTTGTATACAAGATCGAGGCTCGTGAAAGAGCGAACATTAATCACACAGAAAGACAAACCGACACATAAAACATATAACATCGGGAGCGGTAGACAAGATGGGGAGAGAGGGGGAAGGACACAAACACAACATTTGAGAGCAGGGACCGAGAGACATGGAGACATCGAGAGATCTGAGAGAAGGCGAGGGCTTTGGGGGGGGCATGGGAAGGGGGCGGTGGGAGAGGTATAACACATATGGACACTGCCAGGACTTCCAGGAAAGAAGTTGGAATTTCAAACAAGGTGGATCTGGGGTGAATTAGCGGGGGTAGAAAAGATCAAGGTTTTGGATGGGGGAAGATAAGAGATGGTGGTGAACAGCTGTTTTAAAGACCTGGAGGGAGGAGTGGGATTGAAGGGAGTGAGGGAGTTTGTTCCAGAGGCGGGAGAAAAGAGGAATGAAAGAGTGAATGTGAGCAGAGAGCCGAGATTTCGGCAGTTTAACCATCAGAGGGTTGCTGGCAGATCTTGTGCGATCTGTAGGAATATTTGGGGGACAGAGCACAGAGAGAGCTGGGGGTGCAAGGCCGGAGAGGAGTCGGTAGAAGACAGAAAGACCACCTACCTGCCTGCGGTGAGTGAGTGAAAGGCCCTCAGAGATAGCTTCATCACGGGAGATTCCAATAATTCTGAAAGCTTTGGTTTCAACAGCGTGAAGCCGAGCTAGGTGTGAGGCAGGAGCACCGGCCCATAGGGGAGAACAGTATTCCATTGAGCTGCGGATGAAAGCCTTGTATGTGGTGAGGACCTCATGTGTGCCGAGGAAGGACTTCGCACGATGGAGGATGCCCAGTCGGCGACTGGCTTTGGAGGCCAGCTTGGAAATGTGGTTTTCCCAAGAAAGATCATGGCAGATAGTGAGACCCAAAAGCTTGAGCGACAGAACTTCTTGGAGAGGATTGTTGAGAAAGTAGATGGGAGGGTTGTCCAGTCGATCTTTTCGGAGAGACATAGTAAGAGTGTGAGATTTGTCAGGATTGAAAGACATGTTCCACTTGTTTGACCAGTCTGTGATTTTGTCCAAGGCTTCAGAGAGTGAGGAGGCTGCAGACTGCCGATCTGAGGGAAGAGGATTGGAACGGCAGAGAGTGGAGTCATCAGCAAAGAGATAGAGAGGATATTCAAGAGAGTCAGAGAGATCATTGATGAAGACCAGAAAAAGCACGGGGCCCAGAACACTGCCTTGGGGAACTCCAGCCTGAACAGGAAGAGGAGATGAGAGAAACCCATTCAGGGCCACACGTTGACGACGACTAGAGAGGAAGTCCGCCAGCCATGCGTGGAGATTTCCATGGATACCAAAGAAGGAACGTTTGGTGAGCAGAGCGGGGTGCCAGACCGTGTCGAAGGCACGTGATATATCGAGGGAGACAGCTCTAATTTCCTGTTTGGCATTGAGGACCTCCATCCATTGTTGAGACAGCAGAAGCAGCATGTCCAGAGTCGAGTGACCTGGTCTGAAACCAAATTGATGATCAGAGATCAAGCCATTGGAGAAGATGAAAGATTTCATATCCGAAGCAATGATGGATTCCATGACTTTGCTGATAATTGGGAGAAGGCTGATTGGTCTGTAGTTGCTAGGATCTGTTTTTGCACCTTTTTTGTGCAAAGCGGTGATGTTGGCTGATTTCCAAGCAGATGGCAGTTGACCTTGAGCAAAAGAGAGGGTGAAGAGAACAGAGAGAGGGTGAGATAGAGCGGCAGAGCAGGATTTTAGGACCCGTGGTCTGATGCCGTCGGGTCCAGTTGCAGAATCAGAGTCGAGGGTTGACAGAAACTTTTCCACCTTGTCAGGAGGAAAGGACACGGAGTCCAGGAGCAGCAGGGTACGACTGGGTATGGTGGGTACAGAGAGGGATGTGTTTGGGACACAAGATTTAGAGGCAAACACAGAGTTGAGGCATTCAGCTTTTTCACGTGCTCCCAGTGTCCCCATGGGAGGGTTATAGAAACGTGGTTTGATTTCTGCGCATATAGCGCAGTCGCGACAGATACGGCGGATATCGTCTATCGAGTACGGCAGATTACCACTACGCACAAAATGAGCGAAACGCGTCACGCCCGGATGCCCGGCAGTTGCGTGCAAAATGCGTAGGCCCTCCAGAGTGACGATACCCGCGCACGTAACTGGCCTCAATAAGGCGTCGGCGACCTGGTTATCCTTCCCCGGGCGGTATTTGATAGTGTAGCAGAAGTCGGCAAGCTCTATACGCCAGCGAGTGATTATCTCATTCTTAATGCGCTGGGCGTGTAAGGTGTCATACATGAACGCAACACTTTGTTGGTCCGTGATGATTTGGAAGCACCGCCCGAGTAAGTACGGGTGCCATCGCCGAATCGACTCGACGATTGCGTATGCTTCCTTTTTGACAGACGAATGTCGCTGCTCAGCGGAGGTAAGAGTCCGTGAGAAGAAAGCCACGGGGCGCCCTCCTTGGGAGAGGGTCACCGCTATGGCATGATCCGAGGCATCACTTTCTAGGACGAAAGATCCGCTCTCGTCGATCGTTGCCACAGCGGCACTGGCGATGTCGGCCTTAAGGCCTCCGAAGGTCGCTAACGCGGCCTGACGCAAAGGGAATGTGTCGCAGGTCACAAGGGGGCGAAGTTTCGCGGAGAAATTTTGAACCCACTTAGAGTAATGGGCGAATAGCCCGAGAGCGCGCTTCAGGGACGCCCGATCGCTGGGAGGGACCATGTCGTGCAGAGGTCGCAGACGCTCCTTATCCGGAGCGACAGAGCCATGGGTCACGGTGTACCCCAGAAGATCTATCTTGCATATGGAGTATTGACACTTAGCCTCGTTCATGGTTAAGCGATACCTCTGCGTGACCTCGAGGAAGCGTTTCAGATTAGTATCGTTGTGTCCTTGGTCATACCCACAAACCGTAAGATTGTCTAAATAGACGAAAACATTGGTCAAGTTCTCCCTCGCAACGAGGTCATCCATGGCCCTCTGGAAACAGGAGAACCCATTCGTTACCCCAAAAGGCAATCGAGTAAACTGGTACAACCGTTGCCCCGACTCAAAAGCGGTATAGATACGATCTGCCCTCGAGATAGGGATCTGATGATATGCACTATGGAGATCGAGAGTGCTGTAGACCGAGTATTGGGCCACCTGTCGCACCAGCGCGTCCATCCCCGGAAGGGGGTAGGCATCCAGCTGTGTAAAACGGTTAATCGTTTGGGAATAGTCGATTACCATGCGTCTGCAGTGTGCTTCGCTTCGCACCACTAAGACCTGGGCCCGCCACGGCGCCCGGCTGGGTTCTATGATGCCGTCTTTCAAGAGCTGAGCCATCTCTCCCGCAATGAATTGCATGTCTGCTCGAGAGTAGCGCCGTGATTTTACTGCTACAGGTGTACAGTCGGAGGTTAAATTGGGGAACAGCGAAAGTGGCTGAATTTCCATTTTCGCTAGGGCACATACAGCAAGCGTGTCAGTCCCACGAACAGCGAGCGTGTCTGGCCCACCAAACTCCATTTCCAGTCGTCCATGTCGCTTAAGGAAATCGTGTCCTAACAGAATGTCAGCACATAAAGCAGGTAAAACCATGAGGTGTACATCTGGAAAAACCCGTCCCTTTATCACGAGTTTCAATCGACATTCCCCCTTCGTGCTGAGCCGAAGGCCCTGGGAAGCCATGAATATCCGTCTCGTAGTCCCCAAGACCTGCCAACCATGCCTGTGCACTAGTCGCTGATCGATAAAACTATCCGTAGACCCTGTATCCACCCAGGCATGCACACAATGGCCGTCGACCATGAGGGGAATAACGGCTTGAGCCAGGCCGGACGAGCCTGCTGGGAGTGGGACCGAACCTCCTGAGTGAGGCGGTCGCGCCACGCGGGTGGGTCCTATGCCAGCCGCAGTTGTCCGGGCGTGAGAGGGTGCCCGTGGAGTTTCGTATACGTTGTCAGGGAGCGTTCCCATGCAATCTGCAGTGCTGCGGTCGTTGCCGGAGTATTCGTTGTTCATGAGGCATTCGTTAAAGCTGTCAGAGAGCGTTCCCATGCAATCTGCAGTGTAGCGGTCATTGCCGGAGTATTCGTTGTTCATGAGGCATTCGTTAAAGCTGTCAGAGAGCGTTCCCATGCAATGTGCAGTGTTGCGGTCGTTGCCGGAGTATTCGTTGTTCATGAGGCATTCGTTAAAGCTGTCAGAGAGCCTCCCCATGCATTCCGCAGTTTTGCCATTCGAAATCGCCGTTTGACGAGTATGGGTCTCCGTAGTTTGGGCCAAACGCGTGTCGCCGCCAGAGGACGCCGTACGCTCTCGAGAGACATAGCGTGTACGTACCGCCGGGGTGGGGCGAGGCTCCAAAGGCCCTCGCGTTGCCCGGAGTCCAGTCAAGGACGCACGTTCCGTGTCTGATTGAGGATGAGACTGTTGTGGCTGCTCGGTGTCTCTCGCCAAGGTCATCGAAGCCGGGTAAGGCACCGTGTTCCGTGCTCGGCCCGTAGGCTCCGCAATGAGCCCATTCAAGGTCGTGCGCGGTGGCGATCCGCATGCTGTTTTCCGGCACACTTTTGCATAGTGCCCCTTCTGCGAGCACAAATGGCATATCGCGTCCCGAGCCGGACACACTGTCTGGTGGTGTCGTTGACCCCCACAGAAGTAGCATGCGGCCCCGCGTGAGGCCTTGGGTCTGACCGTAGCGGCAGCCATCAGGATCCCCGGATCCTCCGCCGGGGCAACCTTGAGTTCCGCGAGCGGGTCCGCTCCCGGGTCGTCGGCGGTAGCACTCTCCGGCCATGCGTGTAGCGAGGTCCCCGCCAAGAGGCGCGTGCGATCATAGTTGTTTGACTGCAGCCGCGCTTCGGTATATATTTTCCCTTGTTCTAGAGCCACCGTGAAGGTCAGGTCGGTCCTCTCCAAGAGCTTGAGCCTGAGGTCCTGAGAGGAGACCCCGGAGATATAGCCATCTAGGAGAAGGTCATCCTGAACCTGCTCGTAAGTCCGTGGCTCCTGGGTGCTGTCTAGCAGGAGTTGCCGGAGCTCCTGGGCATAGTGATCCATCGACTCGTTTGGTTGCTGTCATCGCGATCGCAGCAAAAGTCGAGCATGTATCACGCTTTTTTGCTTTATGTACAATCGCTTGAGCTCCGCGACAGTGAGGTCGTATGTCGCACATCGCGCAATACTGTTGTACACCTTGTAGTCGACTTTGGACTGGAGCGCTGCTAGCTTCGCGGCAGCTGTCGGCACGGCTTCCTGGTCAGCTTACTGATTCTCCAAAGTTTTCAGCCAGTGAGTCAGTTGCAAACCAGCATCCGGGGCTTGCGGGTCGGCGCAGAATTGAGAAACCGCCAGCATCTTGCTTCCCGCCATGTCCGTAGATTTTAATGGATTTAAGTGTTGTGGAAATCATTCAAGACCACAACTTTAGTCCATCTGTTGGTTTAATTCCATTAAGACCTTTGACATCATTCTGCAAATACAGGGATGCAATAGAAATAAGGTTTGGTTTCACATAGGTCAATCCACAATATCATTCAATGAAAGCAAGCGTAATAGTCTATGCGGTACGTACCGTTAACGAGTCCACTAGTCAATGTAACATGTCACAGGAGAAGACGCCCAGAGCAGCGGCCGTTTCGGGTCTTATAGCCGCGCCCCCCTAGCGGTGTCAGTGAGCAGCGAGCATCACCTGGGTTCAGCATAATACGATTTCACTACACCCCCTACCCCTTTTCTCTCTCTCTTCCCTCTCCCCCACCCCCCCCTCCTAATAAAGTGCAGCACTCTCCTCCTACACCTTTCTCTCCCCCCTCCTTCATCTCTCTTTCTTTTGGTCCCACTCCTACTCACACACCCTCCCTCCCAGAGTGTAGAGCGATGTGTGGTGAGACATCACTCTTGCCCCTCCCCTTCCTCTCTCTCCCCTCATTCCTAGCTCCCCCTTTGCTTGCCCCTCCTCCTTGCCCTCCCTTCACTCCTCTCGCTCCCCTCTCTCCCCCAACCCACTCCCCACCCTCTTCTCTCTCCCCCCTCTCTTCCCTTGCCATCTACCACTCCCTGCACCTTCTCTACCCTCTCTCTCCCTCCCCTCCTCTTTATTTTGCAGGAAGACGGCTCATACCAAAAGACGTTAATGTATAAGAAGTGAACTTGACAAAAAACGACTACCTCGGCATACAAAGCATTTTCTTCTGAAATTTGCAGCTGATTTCGTCCAGTAGAACCCGAGAAACGAATTTTCAGTCCCTGTGTCAAAGTTGCACACGGAGAAACCGTTCCTATAAAAAGGAGGGACGCTTTGCCTCTCCCTTGATACAGTAGAGATTTATTAAGCGCCAGTCCGTGTACTGGATACCGGTCCATGGAGTCATGGCAATTTTTTTTTAAATAAATGCTCTTTTTTTTTTTCCTGCCAATCACACACTAACGACGCCTGATGAATCTATATATAATGGAGCAAGTGTGCAGTACCTTCAGAAAGTATTCACACCCCTTGATTTTTTCACATTTTGTTATGTAACAGCTTGAATCTACACATAATATCCCATAATGTCAAAATGGAATTTTTTTTTTTAGAAAGCAAATAAAAATGAAGAGCTGAATTGTCTTGAGTTAATAAGAATTCAACCCTTTTGCGATGACAATCCAAATGGAGCTCAGGTGCATCAAATTTCCTTTCATCGTCCTTGAGATGTCTCTACAACCTGATTGGAGTCGACTTATGGCATATTTAATTGATTGGACATGATTTTGAAAGAAACACACATTTCTATATAAGGTCCCACAGTTGACAGTGCATGTCTGAGCAAAAACACTACGACGAAATCCAAGAAATTGCCCGTAGAACTCCGAGATAGAATTGTGAGGAGGCATAGATCTCGGGAAGGGTATAAAACAATTCCTAGAGTGTTGAAAGTTCCCAAGAGCACAGTGAGCTCCATCATGAGGAAATGGAAAGAATGTGGAAATACTCAGACTTGTACTAGAGCTGGCCGTCTGACCAAACTGGGTCACTGGGCAAGAAGGACCTTGGTCATGGAGGTGACCAACAAACCAATGGCCACTCTGATAGGACTGCAGAGTTCCTTTGCTGAGATCAGAGAGCCTGCTGGATGGACAACAGTCTCTGCAGCACTTCACAAATCTAGGCTCCATGGGAGAATGGCCAGATGGAAACCACTCCTGCGACAAAGGCACATGACAGCATGTCTGGAGTTTGTGAAAAGGTATGTGAAAGACTCAGAGCATGAGGCAAAATATTCTGTGGTCTGACAAACATTGAGGTCTTTTGCCTGAATGCAAAGCGCTATGTCTGGTGGAAACTGAGCACAGATCATCACCCATCTTACACCATTCCTCCTGTGAAGCATGGTGGTGGCAGCATCATGCTATGGGGATGCATTTCAGCAACATGGACTGTGAGACTTGTAAGGATAGAGGGACCAATGAATGGAGCCAAATACAGGGAAATCCTTGAGAAGAACCTGCTTCAGAGTGCAAAAGACCTTCGACTGCAGTGAACATTTACGTTCCAACAGGACAATGACCACAAGCATCCAGCCAAAGAAACACTGGAATGGCTTCAGATTTGTTGTTCTTCTTATTCTCTTCCATTTATAAGGGGTGAGGTCTGATGGCACCATGCTCATGCCCTGCCTTGACCACAATACTCCTCCACTCCCCTCTATCCTTGGTGAACTTTCACCACTCTCAAACTGCTATTCTCTGTTGAACACTGCTATACTCTTATACGCGTGATATCATCACCTTTCTTTCCCAATATTAATTTTATTGCCCTGCATCCCGACAATGATATTCTCACCTTTACATTGGCCTACAATCGTGTTCAACAAATAAATCGATACAGGTTTGTTGCCTTCTTACTGTTCAGCCAATTGTGCGATCACGTTGGATTCGGCTCACAGGGATTCCATCAATGCAAGACATTTCCTTCTCATCGACATAGGTTAAAATGTAAGTGTGTGAAGCCCAGGAGGACGTTTTTAAATAAATCTATTTTTGAGAGACATTTTTTTGTATAATTGTCATAAACCTGATTAACCAAAGTGATCATTCAGAATATTGTTTATATTTTATTCCATCTAATTGATGATGATGACACTTTCCATTAGCAGGTGCATTTTTGTATTTATTTTATAATACTCCTCAAAAACGGTTGTATAAATTAAACTCAGAGAATATAAATATGATTGTTTGTTGTAGAAGAAGAAATGTGTTCAGTTCCAGCACATCGATGGTGAAACATTTGGATATATTGAAGCGATGGTGCACCATTGCTGGGAAACGAGTTTGTTTTAAATATCGGGATAAACTTGTATTATATTTTATCATTTTGTTATACATTCATGCAGCAGGGGCTGTGGATGGTAAATGCAAGACTATGGCAATACCAGATTTGCAGAGTGTTGTGATGCAAGGAGACATCATGCTTGCTGGGTTTTTCCGTGTTCATTCATCCAAACCAAGTTCTGTCTCCACGTTCAGGGAATTGCCCCAGCAGCCGGAATGCTTCACGTAAGGATTCTTCTGTGTTTTCCTTTCAAAATATTAACGATTTCTCTGTTCCTTCCTTTCAAAATACAATCAAATGTTCTTGCAAATTTGAACGGATTAATCTTCAATTTGGAAATAATTTTATCCATACTCTGTGCACTAAAATATTCTTGCTCATCAATGAGTTGCGTTGTTAATATCGATTCTTGGGTAAAATGCCAGAGGCATAGAAAAGGCTCCTTTATATAAGAGTATGTGCCATGTGGCAAATTATAGAAAAGAGAAGGGACATTCCAAAGCTTGTAGAAAATGCCAAACAATACAAAATAAAGGGCATTCAAAAAATATTGCGTGCATGCTGCGCTACCCTTTTGTTCTGAGGAAGAACCAAGTAATTCTCCAGAAAAGTTCACATAAAAGCTTTATTCAAGACAATATAAAAGACTTATAAAGACAATATATAAAATTTAACCCACACGGGATTCAAACCTACAATCCCCAGCTTGGGAGTCTGATGCTTTATCCATTAGGCCATTGGGGTCCATTAGGTCCCCCAAATATTCCTACAGGTCGCACAAGATCTGCCAGCAACCCTCTGATGGTTAAACTGCCGAAATCTCGGCTCTCTGCTCACCTTCACTCTTTCATTCCTCTTTTCTCCCGCCTCTGGAACAAACTCCCTCACTCCCTTCAATCCCACTCCTCCCTCCAGGTCTTTAAAACAGCTGTTCACCACCATCTCTTATCTTCCCCCATCCAAAACCTTGATCTTTTCTACCCCTGCTAATTCACCCCAGATCCACCTTGTTTGAAATTCCAACTTCTTTCCTGGAAGTCCTGGCAGTGTCCATATGTTTTATACCTCTCCCACCGCCCCCTTCCCATGCCCGCCCCCCCAAAGCCCTCGCCCTCTCTCAGATCTCTCGATGTCTCCATGTCTCTCGGTCCCTGCTCTCAAATGTTGTGTTTGTGTCCTTCCCCCTCTCTCCCCATCTTGTCTACCGCTCCCGATGTTATATGTTTTATGTGTCGGTTTGTCTTTCTGTGTGATTAATGTTCGCTCTTTCACGAGCCTCGATCTTGTATACAAAAAAAAAAAAAAAAAAAAAATTGAACCAACATGTTTGAATTTAAAAAAATATATTTTAAAGAGGGATAAAGTGTGTGTATATACATATATATATATATATATGTACATTTAGAGATACAATATACCAGCAGAAGCCGAGAAACGAATTTTTAGTGATCATGTTAAAGTTGCATACAGAGAAACCATCTCAAAAAAAGGAAGGGGCGCATTGCGACTCCCTTGATTTCCATACAATAAGCAATTTGATGTGGTACAATACTCATAATGACGCTCAAATTCAGGTTTAAGAATAATTACGTTTTAAATACAAACAAAAAGGAATTTGCTCCTTGTACAATATGTTAATTTGTTCATTATTGAAGACGATGACGATATAAAAGACTTGAAAAAGTAATTGCTTTCAGAATCATTGGAATCTGCTGCGATGAAGCTAACTCCGAGGGCCTTTCACTCACTCACCGCAGGCAGGTTGGTGGTGTTTCTGTCTTCTACCGACTCCTCTCCGGCTTTGCTCCCCCACCTCTCTCTGTGCTCTGTCCCCCAAATATTCTGACAGGTCGCACAAGATCTGCCAGCAACCCTCTTATGGTTAAACTGCCAAAATCTAGGCTCTCTGCTCACCTTCACTCTTTCATTCCCCTTTTCTCCCGCCTCTGGAACAAACTCCCCCACTCCCTTCAATCCCACTCCTCCCGCCAGGTCTTTAAAACAGCTGTTCACCACCATCTCTTATCTTCCCCCATCCAAAACCTTGATCTTTTCTACCCCCACTAATTCACACTAGATACAATTTTTTTAAATTCCAACTTCTTTCCTGGAAGTCCTTGCAGTGTCCATATGTTTTATACCTCTCCCAACTCCCCCCAAGTCCTCTCCCAACTCCCCCCAAGCCCTCTCCCTCCCACAGTTCTTTTGATGTCCCTGCTCTCAAATGTTGTGTTTGTGTCCTTCCCCCTCTCTCTCCATCTTGTCTACCGCTCCCCTTATTTTGTGTTTTATGTGTCGGTTTGACTTTTTGTGTGATTAATGTTAGCTCTTTCACGAGCCTCGATCTTGTATACAAAAAAAATAAAAAATGGGGGGGGGAAAAATCCAACCCAAATGGGATTTGATCCCACAATCCCCAGCTTGTGAGTTTGATGTTTTTTATCCATTAGGCCTTTGGGCCAGCACATTTGATTTGTGTAATAATATTCTGAAGAGTTATAAATTGTGTGTATATTTTTATATATTTATTTATGTATATATATTTATATATATTTAATTTTATAGCAAAACCTATAGGACTTTGTTTTGAATTTGTTTCGAAAGCCCTTAACAAGACCTGTTCGCCGAAGTATATTCCTAGTTTCAGCGAGTTTCAATGTATTGTCCTTGAGATATGAGCGCCAACACATTTTGGGCGGACGGACAGATTTAAATCTGGTGGCATTATCAAGTACAGATGTTCAAGAGGGAGGGCTCCGGTTGGACGTTTTAACCATGAAGTGGACTTCATCCAAGATCGCCATGCAGGCATCGGGCACCCGATTTTGTCTGTCCTCTCAATACCGAGGTGATGTCTTGTGAAAGTCGTGCCCGAGCATTGCCGATTCATTACCAAAACCTGTCTATATTTTATATCGCCATTGAAATGTGTATAATAAGAGTAGAAGGGTGAGTCACACAAATGTATCCAATTTGAAAAATGTTTCAAAAAATATTTTCAGTCGGTACAAATGCATAATTCAAAAAGCTGAATTATAGTAGTAAATTCATTCAAAAAGAACTAAAAATGTCGGGACGGTCCCCGGAAGGCTATAGGCGAGGCCGGTCGAGGCCACATCGGCCGGGCTGGGCCCATTCCGCAATTAAAAGCTGAGCTGAATTATAGTAGTCAATCTTCTACGGCCGCGAGTAAAAGATGAATTATAGTCGTAAATGCATTCAAAAATAAGGTGAGGCTTGGCTTGGTGAGGCTTGGATTGGCCCATTTCGCAATTAAAAGCTGAGCTGAATTATCGTAGTCAATCTTCTATGGCCGCGAGTAAAAGCTGAATTATAGTATTAAATTCATTCAAAAAGAAGCAAAAATGTAAGGATGGGCACCGGGAAGGTTATAGGCTAGGTGGCGAGGCCAGTCGAGGCCGCATCGGCCGGGCTGGGCCCATTTCGCAATTAAAAAGTGAGCTGAATTGTAGGAGTCAATCTTCTCTGGCCACAAGTAAAAGCTGAATTATAGTAGTAAATTCATTCAAAAAGAATCAAAAATGTCGGGACGGGCCCCGGGAAGGTTATAGGCTAGGTGGCGAGGCCAGTTGAGGCCGCATCGGCCGGGCTGGGTCCATTTCGCAATTAAAAGCTGAGCTGAATTATAGTAGTCAATCTTCTCCGGCTGCTAGTAAAAGCTGAATTATAGTCGTAAATTCATTCAAAAAAGAACCCGGACAGCGCCGGGTGATTTCGGCTAGTTTATATATATCAAGATAGAATATATATGCAAGGCTATCTATTCGCCAACTATTCATAGTTACTCCCGCCTGGGGAAAAAATGCTATTTATATGTATATATATGTATGTATGTACGTATGTATATATATACGTATATATATATATATATATATATATATATATATATATATATATATACAGTGGAACCTTGACTTACGAGTTTAATTCGTTCTGTGACCGAGCTCGTAACTCAATTTGCTCGTTTCTCAAATCAAATTTCCCCATTAAAATGCATTGAAATGCTATTAATCCGTTCCAGCCCGCCAAAAACCACACCAATTTTTTTTTTAAATATGCAGTATATATAAAAAATATCTCGCGCTTTATATTTCACCTGTATGCAGCATACAAGTTGGCAGGATGGCCTTGACTGGAGGTACGCACACTTGACTCTAAACTGTCCAGCCTGGGTTTGAATCCCGACCCAGCTATAACCTGTCATGTCGGAGTTCCACAGGCAGGGTGATTCATCAATGTGTGTACCGCTAAACTGGGCGCCCCGTTTGTGTCCCATTAGTTGTTGGATGTTAAGGATCTCACCGTGTCTTCCACAAAGAGAAGGCGAGCTATCGCCGGCACTCTGAACAAGTTGTGGCCTGGCATGCTCTTCTCCTCTGCCGTTATATACGTCCTCCTCGGCATCTTTTTCCAGAAGAGCCCTGTCTCGTCACAGTTGAATATTTGCTGGGGGATGTATCGTTCGGCTTCTATCAGTTCGGCAAAAGTTATAATAAAATCTTCAGCTGCCTTCACATCTGCCTCACCAAGTCGACAACACGCACACCTCGCTCATGTTTTTCGACGATTGCGTGTTTTATATCCAAGCACATCATCCTCTTCTTCTTCTCAGTACTGCCCTTGGCACTCAATTACTTAGGACCCATGGTTAAAACTAAGAAATTTTCCAAAATAACCAACATGCGAAAACAAAACAGCAGCGATATACGGCAGAGATACTTGCACGGCAAGATAACCACGTGACCGGAACCCACCTGGTGGCGGCTGGCGTAAGCTCCAAAATAACCAACATGCGAAAACAAAACAGCAGCGATTTACGGCAGATATGCTTGCACGGCAAGATAACCACGTGACCGGAACCCACCTGGTGGCGGCTGGCGTAAGCTCCAAAATAACCAACATGCGAAAACAAAACAGCAGCGATATACGGCAGAGATGCTTGCACGGCAAGATAACCACGTGACCGGAACCCACCTGGTGGCGGGTGGCGTAAGCTCCAAAATAACCAAAATGCGAAAACAAAACAGCAGCGATATACGGCAGAGATACTTGCACGGCAAGATAACCACGTGACCGGAACCCACCTGGTGGCGGCTGGCGTAAGCTCCAAAATAACCAAAATGCGAAAACAAAACAGCAGCGATATACGGCAGATATGCTTGCACGGCAAGATAACCACGTGACCGGAACCCACCTGGTGGCGGCTGGCGTAAGCTCCAAAATAACCAAAATGCGAAAACAAAATAGCAGCGATATACGGCAGATATGCTTGCACGGCAAGATAACCACGTGACCGGAACCCACCTGGTGGCGGCTGGCGTAAGCTCCAAAATAACCAAAATGCGAAAACAAAACAGCAGCGATATACGGCAGATATGCTTGCACGGCAAGATAACCACGTGACCGGAACCCACCTCGT